>NC_142814.1:27971216-28173989 GCF_049724085.1 Artemia sp. Qi Xiang Cuo | reverse complement strand
TTTTTTCAAGTGAGAAAATTCCTGTTTTTTCATTCTCAGTTAGAAAACCATAAACCACGTGGTTCTCGTGGGGGCTTTAGGGTCACTTCTACTCACATCCATTCAAAATTTTGAGATAGCCATTTTGTTCAGGGTAGTTGATTTCCTGATAGAATATATGTTTTGAGGAGGACACTCCCTCTTAACCCTCAGGGCAACGGTTTTAAGTTATGCCCTGGGGGCATATAATGTTTTTATAGAAGGCGATGTCGTAGAAACTTCAAAAAAGGCTCATTCGACTGGAAACTCAAAGGGCTAATGCCTTTTCTGATAGTCGAAAGTGATTGGAGGGCAACTAACCCCCCTCTCGCGCCCACCTTTTCCCCAAACACATCCAATAAAATTTTGAGACGGCCATGTTATTAAACGTAGTTTTAAGTTCTGGAAATTAGGTCTTTGAGGATGACAACTCCCCCACAGCCCTCAGGGCAAGGGTTGTAAGTTAAGCCCTGGGGGCCTATAAGGTTTTGTATAGACAATGTTGTTTTAGAAACTTCAGAAAGGGCTCATTCGATTGGAAATTTAAATGGCTAATTCGCTTTTTAATAGTCGAAAGTTATTCTAAGGCAACTGACACCCCTTCCACGCCCACCATTTCCCCAAACACATCCAATAAAAATTTTGATATGGCCATTTTTGTCAACGTAGATGAAATTTCTGGAATTTGTTTGTTTGAGCAGGACACTCCCCCCAGTCTTCGGGGGTAAGAGTTGTAACTTAAGCCCTGGGGCACATATGGTTCGTATGGAAGGAAAGCTTTTAAAAACTTCAGAGATGACTCATATGATTGAAAACTGAAGGTTTAAGTTCACATTTAAGCGTCAAAAGATATTGGAGGGTAGCCAGCTTCCCCCCAAACCCTTTTTTCCCAAATGCATCCAACAAAAATTTTAAGATAGCTATTTAATTAAAAATAGTTAAAAGATCATATAACAAAAATTCTGGTGTCGACACAACCCACCAGGGCCCGGGGGCAGGCGTTGTAAGTTATGTCCTGGGGGCATATATGGGTATTATGGAAGGGATGCTCGTTTTTACTTCAAAGAGGGATCATTTGATTGGAAATTGGAAGTTCTAGTTCACTTTTTAAGAGTCAAAACAGATTGGAGGACACCTAGCCCCCCCCTCCACGCCCTTTTTTCCTCAAACCAATCCGATAAGAACTTTGAAATTGCTTTTTTTAAAATAGTTCAAAGACCATTTAACGAAAACTCAGGGTCAACATAACCCCCCAGGGCCCTAGGGCAGGTGTTGTAAGTTATGCTTTGGGGGAATATATGGTTCTTATTGAAGGGAGGCTCGTAAAAAATTCAGAGATGGCTCATTTGATTGGAAATTGAAAGTTCTAGCTCAGTTTATCAGAGTAAAAAGAGATTGGAGGGCAACTAGCCCCCCCAAGCCCCTTTTTCCTCAAATGCACCCAATAAAAATTTTGAGATAGCCATTAAGTTAAAAAATTGCTCAAAATTCAGATAATAAAAACTCAGGTGTCTTCAAAACCCCCCAGGGCCCGGGGACAGGCGTTGTAAGTTATGCCCTGGGGCATATATTGTTCGTGTAAAAGGGATACTCGTATATACTTCAGAGAGGGCTCATTAGACTGGATATTGATAGTTCGAGCTCACTTTTTAATAGTAAAAAGAGATCCGAGGGCAGCTAGCCCCCCCCCCCCCCCACGCCTTCTTTTTCAAAACCCATGTGATGAAAATTTTGAGATCGAAATTTCGTTAAAGATAGTTCAAAGGTCGGATAAGAAAAAAATCCGGTTTCAATAGAACCCCCCAGGGCACAGGGGAAGGCGTTATAAGTTATGCCCTAAGGGTATGTATTGTTCTTATGAAAGGGATATTCGTATAAACTTCATAGAGGTCTCCTTTGATTGGAAATTGACAGTTCGAGTTCACTTTTTAAGATTCAAAAGAGTTAAACTAGCACCCCACGCTGTTTTTTCCCCAAGCCCGTCCCCTACAAATTTTGAGATGGCCAGTTTTTTGGAAATTGTTCAAAAATTAGCTATCAAAAACGCCCCCAGAGTTCGGGGGATAGGCGTTGTAAGTGCTGTCCTGGGGGCGTATATGGTTCTTATAAAAGGGATGCTCGTATAAACTTCAGAGGGGGCTCATTTGATTGGAAATTGAAAGTTCTAGTTCAATTTTTAAGAGTCAAAAGATATCCGAGGGCAACTAGGCCCCCCCAATACACCCTTTTTTCCCCATGTCCATCCGATAATATTTTTATAATACCCATTTCATTAAAAATAGTTCAAAGCTCAGATAAGAAAAAATTCCTGTGTCGACGGAACCCGACAGGGCCCGGAGGCAGGCATTGTGAGTAATGCTCTAGGGACATATATAGTTCTTACGGAAGGGATGCTCGTGTAAACTTCGGAGAGGGCTCATTTGATTGGAAATTGAAAGTTCTTGTTCATTTTTTAAGAGTCAAAAGAGATCGGAGGGCAACAAGTGCCCCCCCCCCACACCCTAAATGCATCAGATAAAGATTTTGAGATAGACATTTTGTTAAAAATAGTTCAAAGTTCTGATAACAAAACACTAAGGTGTCGAAACAGTCCCCCCGCCCAGGGCCCGGGGTAGGCGTTGTAAGTTATACCCTGGGGGCATATATGGTTGTTATGGAAGGGATGCTCGTATAAACTTCCTAGACGGCTCATTTGATTGGAAATTGAAAGTTGTAATTCACTTTTTAAGAGTCAAAAGTAATTGGAGGGCAGCTAGCCTCCCCCATACTCCATTTATTTTTTCCCAGCGGCACTTCATACAGAAGGGGTCGTCGTATAAACTTCAAAAGGGGCTCATTCGATTGGAAATTGAGAGTTCTAGTGCACTTTTTAAGAGTCAAAAGTGATCAGAGGGCAACAGGCCACCCCAATTTGAAGTAGCCATTTTGTTAAAAATAGTTCAAAGATCATATAACAAAAACTCCTTTACGTATCGTCATTTCGTTAAAAATAGTTCAAAGGCCAGATAAGAAAAACTCCTGTGTCGACCTCCCCCCATGGCCCGAGGAAGACGTTGTAAGTATTGATCTGGGGGCATATCTTGTTCTTATGGAAGGTATGCTCGTATAAACCTCAGAGAGAGTTCAGTTGAATGAAAATTGAAAGTTACAGTTCATTTTCTCAGAGTGAAAAAAGATCGGAGGGCAACTAGCCCCTCCCGCCCTCCACGGCTTTGGATGTATCAGATGGACAAACCCATCCGATAAAAATTTCGGTTGACCATTTTGTTAAAAATAGTCCAACCATCATATATTAAAACTCCAGGGTCAACACAACCCCCCAGGGTCCAGGGACACGTCTTGTAAGTTATACTCTGGGGATATATATGGATCTTATAGAAGGGATACTCGTATAAACTTTGAGAGGGCTCATTTAATTGAAAATAGAAAGTTCTAGTTCACTTTTAAAGAGTCAAAAGAGAAAGAAGCTTAATCTAGTCCCCCCATGCCCTTTTCCCTCAAACCCATCCGATAAAAATTTTGAGATAGCAATTTTGATAAAAATAGTTCAAACATCAGATAATAAAAAGTCCGAGTTTGACACAAACCCATTTTTTCACTTTGATATTGTTACTTTGATGAATATTTAATTTTTTTTTTTTAAATTTTGATTTTGAAATAATGAATTTTTAAAAACTAAAAATTTTTTGCAATAAAAAACGAACAGAAATTAATTAAAAAAAACTTTCCTAAAAATAAGTAAAGGCCAGTAAAAGTAAAGGCCATTAGAAAAGTAAAGGCCATTTTAAAATTAAGCTCAGCAGATGCAAATACCTTTTAAAATTCAAACTCAAAACGACCAGAAATTACTATTAAAGAATAAATGAAACCCAATACAAACAGAAATTAAATAAACAACCATAGCAAAAATATATAACAGGTAATAACATAAATGAATAAGTAAATCGTAAAGCGAGTAATGCTTAGATTGAATATGAAAACCAAGCTTAAAACAAAAAAAAATATTTCTATATTAAACTATAAATGAAACTTCAAACGAATAGAAATTAAATGATCAGTCAATGCAAGCAAACGTACAGTAGATATTAATGCAAATGAATAAATCAATCTTAAAAAGAGTGAAACTTAAATTGGACATGCAAATCAAGCTAGAAATGAATAAAAACCACTACGAACAAGAATTTGGGTAAGACCTCCTTCTCTCACTGTAAAAGTCTAAAACCTACTGCGTCATTGGCACTTTACTGAAAACTATATGCGTCTTGAACAGTCTTGGAAAGTATAAACAACATCAAATTGAATATTTGATGTATAATGATATTAATTGTTGAAAGATACATCAGTTCAAGAATTTATTTCACTGTAATTGTATTTTTATTTTCAATGCTGAAAGAACTGGAAAAGAAAATATTTGTAACGTAATCTGTTTTCAGTTAAGCGCCAATGACGCAGTAAGCTTTTGGTTTTTATTTACAGTTAGGAAAGGAGGCAGTATCCAATCACTTGTTTGAAGGGAAACTACATTCGTTTTTAACAACTTTAAAAAGAGCTAATAAATTAAACTGAATATTTGATGTATAATGATATTAATTGCTGAAAGCTCATCAGTTCAAAATGTTAGTATAATTTTAACATTTATTTTCAATAGTAAGTACAAAAGAAAATATTTGTCATAAAATTGGTTTTCAGTAAAGCGCCAATGACGCAGTAGGTTTTAGACTTTTACAGTGAGAGAAGGAGGGAAGAGAAATCACCCAAACTCTTGTTTGTGGTGATTTTTGTTCGTTTCAAGCTTGATTTGCATATTCAATTTAAGTTTCACTCGTTTTAAGATTTATTTATTAATTTACATTAATATCTATTGTATGTTTGTTTGCGTTGATTGTTTATTCAATGTCTGTTCGTTTTAAGTTTCATTTATACTTCAATATGAAAATATTTTTTTTCGTTTTAGGCTTGATTTTCATATTCAATCTAAGCATTACTCGCTTTAAGATCTATTTATTCATTTATATTATTACTTGTTGTATGTTTTTGCTATGATTGTTTATTTAATTTCTGTTCGTTTTGGGTTTCATTTATTCTTTAATAGTAATTTCTGGTCGTTTTGAGTTTGAATTTTAAAAGGTATTTTTATCTCCTGAGCTTAAGTTTAAAATGGCCTTTACATTTCTTTTAAAAAAATATTTTTCGGAAAGTTTTTTTTAATTAATTTTAAGATATGGCGATTCCAATGGCAGCTATATAAAAAGTAAAGGGTCGCTCTGAAGCGTGCAATAGAGTGCTAAAAAAAGCACGTAAAGTGCAAAATAGGAGCGCCTATCCCTTGTAATACCAAAAGAGGCAAAAACATAGTTTATAGTATTAGAAGTCAGAAGATTAGAAGCACCAGCTCGAGTTTGCGCGTCAAAGTGGGAATTTGCGCGCTCAAAAGCGCGCAAAAAGCGCAAAACTGATGGAAAGTTTGAAGAAAGTCCGGAAAAGTGCCAATGTAGTACAAAGTATGGGAAACCCAATAATCACAGGTAGAAAGTCGAGTGATCGCCTTATAGCACCTTCGCAATCGCTGAAAAGAGCACTAAAAGCGTAAAACTCATCTGCTTGTTACAGAAAGTTCAGATTTGGCAGAAACAAGATTTGAAATACCGAGAGTCGAGTAGTGTTGAAAAGAAAGCGAATTTATAAGCCAGAATCTGGTCCTGGCATGTCTTAATGCTCGCTTCAAACGCAAAAACAGAAAATTTTACAAAACATTAGGTTCTTAAAACAAGCGGTAATTCGAGATGACATCGAACATGCAATACGAAGCGCGATTTAGAGCATACAGCAGATCCCACGACGCTTAACAACACGAAAGGAATGAAGGATTTTGGACACACATAGAGACATACATGGCACTTTTTCGGAGATGCACAATCAAAAAAGCCATTTCCGTTTGCTACTTTAGCCAACTTGTCTTGATTGTCATAGTTATTGGAAAATGGAATACAAAATAAGGCAATAATTATCACATACTATGGCACTTCACTGAGATATCAGATCACATGTTGAACAACCAAGATTCTAAGTTAGGCTGGTTCTAGTGTTTGAAAAACTCTTCCAAGTTAGCGCCTCTGGTGTTGCAGCCAATATAGAGTTTGGCAAATAGAGCCGAATCTGACCTGGCCATCTGAAGGATCGATTTCGACTTCGGTGTCGATGATGGAATGGGAGAAAATAATTACATCTTGTTTTGGCATATCGGTGAATCAGTATGCTTTGTACGTTTTACAAAACGCTCTTCCATAAAAAGTTTCGTACTGGGATTAACCAACAATTTCCAGATTGCGGTAACTACTGATGGCACGAAAATGGGATATTCTCTCGAATTCGATAGAACCGAGACTGTTATGCATACTTTCGAAAGGATTAACCCCATTCTATTAGGGTAATTAAAAGTTTTTTAGTGTTTGTCTGGAACCTCTTCTAAAATGCGGAGCCCTTTTCGTGATGTTCTGCAGTCCGCTGTTCCTTCACATTTCGGAATTTCAGTCTGTTCGGAAAACAGAACTTTTGATGCTTTTGTTGCAAGGCTGGTAAACTTGCGCTTTTTTAGCGCTTCGGGTGCTTTATAGAGCAATCGCTCGACTTCATACCGATCATCATTGGATTCCCCATATTTCATGCTATATTTCCACTTTTTTAGAGTTTCTCAAAACGTTCCATCAGTTTTACGCTTTTTGTGCACTTTTGAGCGCGCAAATACGTGCTTGGACAGACTAACTCGAGCTGCTTCTTGTAATAGTTGAACTTCTAGCACTCTAAACTATGTATTTGCCAGTTTTTGAATTCCATAAAGAAAGGTACTTCCATTTTGCGCTTTACGTGCTTTTTTTTAGCGCTCTGTTGCGCACTTTAGAGTAATCAGTTAATTTTTATTTAGCTACCATTGGAATCTGGATATTTTAAAACGTATTGTCAGACGTTTTGATGCGTCTGTAGAGAGACTGGTAAACTTGCGCTTTTTTTAGCGCTTCGAGTGCCCGTAAAGGTGCTTTTGAGCGTCCGCTTGACGTGCTTCCCGTCACCATTGAAGTTCCCGTGCTTTAATCTTTATCTCCACCAATTTTGGTGTTTTTTGCCAGAAGTACACGTTTCTAGTGATTTTTTCCATTTAACAGCCTCACTAATTACCAGAGCTGTGACTGAAAGACTAACAATATCCCGAGATTCATGCGAAAATCCAAAAACTGATGAAACAGTTTTTAGCAAAGGGCAAGTAACGCTTAAGATTTACTGGGAACATGAAAGGGTGGTAACCCAATTTTTATTTGTAACAGTTTCTATTCGTTTGCTGTGTAAATTAATTATTCTTTGTGACTCTCGTTCGTTTTGGTTTAATATTTATATTTATTTTTTCGGCCCCCCCCGGCCAAAATTTACTCGTGAATGTCGTTTACTCTTTACTTACCTAATAGATGGCTTCAAATATAAATAATTAATTCGAACCAAAAGGGAAGAAGCAATACATGGACGAAAATATTTTTTGTTCGAGAATAAAAAAATTGCCACACATGTAAACAATTTCGGAAATAACAGGGAAAATATGAGAAATAATGGGAAAAACATATATAGGGAAATAGCCCTTTTATCAAATTTTTTTTCTAGTATTTACTAGTTCATGTCAGAATAAAAAGGAGTATATCTGTTATAAATTTTTTTCTAAATGATCTTCAAACAACGCTCAGGAATTGAAGAAGGGTTTGAGGGAAAAAACGCTCAGGAGGGTTTTAACGACGCGTCGTTAAGTTTTAACAACGCGTCGTTAACTTCTAACGACGCTCAGAAGTTAAAGAAGGGTTCGAGGAAAAAAATATTCCAGCAGTGTCCTTATAAGCTTTCAGGTAAAACTTTGTCCGAAGAAAGCTATTTGATTTACTAGATAACTTGCTTTTCGTATGATCAACGTAAAATATTTGTCATCTATTTTTTTTAGCAGTTGAATCTTTTGATAGATGACAATATTAGAACTCTCCTTTATTAACACAGCAAACTATTGGCCTTATGTTATCTTTATTTAATTTCCCTTGCTATTAGATAAAGAACATTTTCCGAACTTAGAAATTACTTAAAGCGTTAGTTAGGACTCCTTTGTCTGAATTATTTCCTTAAATAAAATAAAAAAATATTAGAACGCTTCGTGTTATGGCGTTCCCTTTGGAAGGCTCATCGTTTATGCAGACTGACGGGCCAGTAGCACTTGGTAAAACGCAGAAGAAGAAGGAATAAAATAGAAAAAATAAAGTTGGAACATAAAGAAGATAGAGTTTCCAAAAAGGTCAATATCCTTCCTGTTTCTATTCAATAAAATTTTTGAGAAAGGCTATGCTTTCTCATCTCTTGGTTTTCTAAATTCTAATTTTCTAGATTTCGTGTCGATTGATTTCTTTATTCTTGGACACTCGTAAAGCTTTTGATTGCTTAATCAGTAGGCTATAATTATTTGCATCCCAGACTAAATGAGACAAAGTCAAAGGAATAAGAGTACTTTGAACATGATTTGTATTACGAAGCTAGTAATTAAATTGTTAGGAGAGAAAACAACGGATGAATACTACGAGCTCAAGGGAGATAATCATTGAGTTAACAGAAGCATTAGACGCACTTGAAAGAATATAAACAGGCGGTAAAACTAAATTTGGCTCTTTGGAACCCGGGGCGGGCCCTTTTAAGCATAAATTGGGATAGCAACTTAGTAATTTTGGTATCCAAGATTTGAAAGGTATATAATTAGGGGATTCCAATTGATAATTCTAGCACATAGGAAACTCAATAGAGTAATGTAGAAGATGGTATGACAGAATCTCCGTATACAAAAATTACGATAGGATCATTAATTTCTAAAGGCGTTATTCTAGGAGCATACAGGTAAATAATTTGAATGAAATAAAACTGGAAACTACCTCTAGCCCTCCCTACATCCAAAAATTAAAACGATAATAGTCTGACTTACTCTCGTTATGAAGTGTATATGGGGGCTCTAACCAACGAAAAAAGGTGAGTAAAAAATTCTCAGTGGCTCTAGTTCTTGGAACCAAATTTAAAAATGTATCATAGCTGAGAAAATATTTGTTTGATGCAGTTTTCTAGGAACATAGGAAGCTTCTTGTATACAACGAAATACTACCATGCTCTCTTTTTCATTGTTTGGATTATCTAGGTTACTGGGAATAGTAAGGTGCTAATCCCCCTTTCAAATGCCTTTGGGCTCCAAAAATAGCAAGCATCTACCCCAATTTTCACCTCATCAGCACCACCTAGGGTACCAAGAACCTAATTTTAGCTGAAGCCTAGTCTGAGCTAAATATTATTAGTAAAATTATCTTTAGAATACGCGTATTCCTTGGTCGTATTTTTGCAAGTAGAATTTGGCTACAATTGGGTGCTTATCCCCAGTATTTAGCTATTCAATTCTGGTGATTAAATGACCATCAGTTGCATGTAAATAGCATGTGAAGGAATCCTCAATTTGTTGAATTTCAAAGGACAGGGTGAACATGACAATCACTTTATCACTGGTCTGAATGACTTAAATATGTCTGAGCAGAACAGCGAATAAATGGGAATTTTACTAAGTGCGGGGGACCTTCCTATAAGTGAACATGGTTCCAATACATGTCTAACACACTTAAAAGGGCTTAAGGTGAGGATTCGTAACCATCTGGGATCCTGAAACTTAAAATATTTATTTTGAAGAGAGTTCAATATAACAGCCTTTTAATTTATGACATCTATAGGGGGCTAAATACAGTGTGAGTAAGTCGCACTCAAACAAGGATCATTCTTCTAATGATACTTACTCCAAATAATCCATGCAATTTATGGATTTTCTTCCAATGAGCTGTTGCACGTTTATAAGGATGGTGTTTAGTGTTGCTTAGAGGACACAGACTCTAAGGCCTATAATTGTAAAGATTTTCTATCTTGATGTTACTCTAATTTCAAAAAAGTTAACATGAAGGGGCATCGACTAAGAGAAACAGGGGGCATAGGCCCTCTAGATGTTTTTGCCCCTCACCTACTTAGGTTTTGAAAAATACTTTTTATTGGGTATTTTCATTAAAAAATACCTTTAATCAGTATTTTCAGTATTATTAACTCTTACTCCTAGCAAACAGTCAAAATCAATCATCCGCTGAAAATTAATTAGCGCTATAATCTGAAAATATATAAACAATGAGCTTCATCTAAGGAAGCTAAAAGTGCCTTCTGTACATTTTATGGAACCAAGAATATATCCAATAGATCAGGAATTTTCAGTCAAAACACAAAAATGATCCTATTGAGCATAAATAATGGTCATTTGTTCAATGTATATGAATAAATAAATAATGTCCTGTAGTTGCAAAAAGTAACCAGAGTAATTTACTTACAAAACGGGGTATCAGCCGACCAATCACCTGATTGATTGCATACTGCAACACTTTTGCCCTGAAGAACATAGTTTTTGGAACAACGAAAACGAACCTTTTCTCCTACAGTATGGGTTATTCCTTCCTCTATATAACCATTCAACGGAGGGAGCAAAGGTGGACAGATGACTTCTAAAAAAAAAACATATATTAAAAATCCAAAAAGAACAAAGTGTTTATTCCACTCAATTCCCATATGAGCGCAAGATTTTGAATATCTCAGAAAAACACCAAAGCACTATGTACATAACACTTCTATTTAAATTTAGGCACCATAATCTTAACTTTATGAATAAAAATATAAGGACCCTACTGAAGCAACGATATGATCCTTATTTAAGTTTCAGTGTTTATTTTGAGGTTTGGTTTTTATATTATCCTTTGGACTTGTATCTGCATTTTTTTTTTTTTTTTTATTCTGCACTGAGGACGGTTGAGCGGAGGACTCAACCGAAATATTTGCATAATTTTTTCTTATGTTTTTCGCCGGCTTTTATTTTCCTCGTTTCTCTTCTTTGCGATTTTTTGTTATATCGTGATTAGCCAGTTTGGTCTGAGAAATTATTTATAGTTCATTTTTTCCAAAATGTTTTGAATATAAAAAAAGATCAACTGAGAATCGAATTACATAATATTACAGTGACATTCAGATTAATTATCTCAGTAACGGTTTGAGGCACTCAAGTTTCTTCTTATGTTTATTTAAAATATCACGAAATGGTACATCAATAAAGAGACACTGCGTTGTAATAGAAAAAGAAAAACCAAATAAAGCACAGACAATGCCAAATAATGACCAAAATAAATAAATAAATAATACTAAAGACGTGCATATAAAATTTCAAAATTAAAAAGTATAAATGGACATTTGGAGTAGTCAATCAAGACAAATACCAATCGGAAATTTACGAAGTGCTGGCAATTTTGCTATTCTCCGTAACCTCCAAAGACTTTCGATCAAAATTTTGAGATAGGCATTTTGTTCAAATTCGTCAAAAGGGACAATAAATATGCTTGTTGGGATGACAGGACTTTATAGCCTCTGGGGAAAGGGTCATAAATAATAAATTTCCAATTGTTTACACATAGATTTTATCAAAAAAATTGTGGTAGCGAACTGTAAGTAAGGAGAGACTCTGGTTAATAGTAACCGAAACTCCAAAGAAAGGAATTTTGATAAAAATGAGAGCATCAAAAGAATTGGCTTTTTATGCTAATTCCAAATATATAAAATTCATTAAGTCTAAAGTTGCTCATCGAAAGCCTCGAGGCTGAAAAAGGCATGTGATCTTGACGAAAATCACACCATTTGATTCAGCTTTCAAAGAATCCTAGTGTATATGTCTTAAGCTTCTATCTACAAAAATGTACAATTGTGGATTTTTCTTCCCAAAAGAGAGATCAAGGATGAGCGTTTATTTATTTTTTTGTTTCGCCGGGGACGATCGTATCGAACCAATGATCCTAAAAAGGTTGAGAGAAGGCTAATCCAAGCGGAAACTAAAAGTGCCCTTTTTAAGCGGCCAAAAAGAATTGTCCATGGGTAGCGTTTTCTGCCAATTTATGGCACTAAACTAACATTTTGCTACAAGGACAACCAATTTTCTATGGATTGAAAATTCTGACATAGCCAATCGATTGAAAAGTATCAAAAGATTCAGATGTCTGAAGACTCATAAGTGTGCATCAGATGTTATGAAGGAGGCACTAAGTCATTGTGTAGGTGGGGGGGGGGAGGGGTTCAGATGCCTCAAAGAGTGCATTTTAATGCCTTAATCTTACTACTCTCACTGAGTCTTCAATGGAATATACAATGAACTTTTGGGGAAAGGGAGAAAACGGAAAGTAGTGACTGATGTCTAATCCCTTTCGATTCCCAGGGATATTTTTAATCTAAGCCCTTATAATCAGTGTTGGGGGTTGATGATTTTTATCCCTCTTATTGCAACAATCTTTTTCTATGTAGCATAAAAGATTATATTCACAAGTCTACACGCAGCAAAGCTGAAAAAGGGAGGGTACGGCATTATGAGTATCGCCCGAAAATTTCTCGCAGGAAGGGGGAGGCAAGTCTTACTGGAACTTTGTTTTCAGCGAGTCGAAATAGTAATATCTCATTTACGAACCTCCTTCTGGCGTGCTTGGAGTACGTCCTTATGAAACAAGCTCATTCTGCCGCATGAACCTACCTTTAAAACCGTGGCCATGTTATGAAAGTAAAGAGTAACATTAAAATTTAAAATATGCAGAACTTATTCCGCATATGCGGGAGGCTGCCACTTTTTTAACCATCTGCTCTATACCCGAAAGTTTTATACTGCTTTAAAGATACTTTTCATTCCAATTCATTTGAACAGTTTTTTATTTATTTAATAATGGAAAAAGGGGACTTGTTTGATGTAGGTAGTGTGATTAGCTCGAAAATTTCTGAGATTGTTTTCTCCGTCAAAAGGATCTACAGTTTGTTGTGGTAAGAGGGGGGGGGGGGCCACGAGGTCTCGGGATGGGCCAAATTATTTGCTTTTCTATGACCAGTTCGAATCTTATTGCCCTTTTTCCTTGTACCCAGAGAAGCCTAATGTCAAAAAGTTGTGGAATACGTTCTCCTCCAAAAAAGTGGCACTCGAAAAAGGGCCCAAAAATATTTTTTTCCTGATCTGCTCGAAATTAACATCCTTTGTTCCTTGGGCTAAGAGAATAAAAAAAAAAAGAAAAAAAAGAAGAAGGAAACCAAACGGGTGTGATTTTCAACCAGTGACAAAACCTCTGTTTATCCCTGGCTGAAAATTTTTCTTGTTTAGCATCTTAATTGTTTTTTCCTTTATTTTCTTCGTTTTTTTTTTCAGTTAAAGAGAAACATAATTAGAAAAAAAATATTTGGAAGCCCCCCTAAAATGGGGCCTGAAAAATAGTAACAAAAACTTTTCTTTCTTATCGCTACCAGTCATGTATTCTTAGATACTTGGGCTAGAAAAGCCCCAATGCAGAAGGATAAAGATAAAAAAAAACAAACAAAAAAAAAACTAGAAAACAGGGCCCAAAAAAACAGTCAAGAAACTCTTTTTCTGAAGGACTTAAAACTTAAAACCGTAAGCTCCTGGGCCAATAAAATCTTTATTTATATAAAAAAAAATTAGTTTGGGGTTATAGATTGCCCAAAAAAGGCGAACTAATAAGGATATTTTTTTCAAACAGTTCGTGGTAACGAACTGTAAGTAAGGAGCGACCCGGCTTAATGGTAGCCGAAACTCTAGAAAACGGTATTTTGATACAAATAGATACACTAAAAGAATCAAATTTTAATGCTGATTTCAAATATATAAGTTTCATCAAGTTTAGTCCTACCCATCAAAAGTTACGCGCCTGAGAAAATTTGGCTGATTTTTGAAAAAAGGGGGAAATACCCCCTAAAGGTTATAGAACCTTAATGAAAATCACACCATCATATTCCGCGTATCAGAGAACCCTACTGTTGACGTTTCAAGCTCCTATCTACAAACATGTGGAATTTTGCATTTTTTGCCAGAAGAAAGATCACGGGTGCGTGTTTATTTTTATTTTTTTTCCCCACGGGTAATCGTATCAATCCAGTGATCCTAGAATATCGTGGGAGGGCTCATTCGAATGGAAATTAAAAGTTCTAGTTCCCTTTTTAAGTGACCAAAAAAATGGAGGGCAACTAGGCCCCCTCCCACGCTCATTTTTTTCTTAAAGTCACCCGATAAAAATTTTGAGATAGCCATTTTGTTCAGCATGTTCGAAAATATTATAAGTATGTCTTTTAGGATGACTTAATCCCCCAAAGTTCCCGGAGGGAGGGCTGAAAGTTATGAACTTTACCCAACGTTAACATATAGTATTGGTTATTGGGAAGTATACAGACGTTTTCAGGGGAGATTATTCCTGGTAGTGGGGGGTGGGTGGGTCAGGGGTTATGTGGGAGGATCTTTCCATGAAGGAAGTTTTCATGGGGGAAGGGACATTACTATGAAGGGGACGCCGGACTTCCCAGCATTATTTACAAAAAGATCAGAAATTTAATATAAAAAACAAGTTTTTCAACTGCAACAGCAGCAACATAAAAACTTTAAACGAACAGAAAATATTACATGTATGATTGGGTTCACCCCTAGTCAATACCTCGCTCTTTAAGCCAAAGATTTTTTAGTACTTTCATAAGTGCTATTTATTCTAATTAACGGCATTTGTGATTAAGCGGTCATTTTTAAAGAATTGGAACAAAATTCGAACTTTCGCTTAAAGAGCCAGGTATTGACTAGGTGGCGAACCCTATAATATATACATAAAAAATGTATGAATAGATAAGTTTCTTGTGTATGTTAATTCGCAATTTACGTATATTTATTACTAATAATAACGTTGTTAAATAATATTGAACTAGTTTCGTGAAAGCCATTTATCCAAATAAAAGTAAACCAATATGAAAATTTTGTTTTAATTATTCATGTACGGTGAGCCAAGATCAAAACCTGCATCTTTTCAAAAACGTTCAAAAATTAAATATAAAAAAACTAAGTTTTTTTTAATTGAAAGTAAGGAGCGACATTAAAACTTAAAACGAACAGAAATTATTCCGTATATGAAAGAGACTGTCCCCTCCTCAACGCCTCGCTCTTTACGCTAAAGTTTGACTTTCTCACAACTCTTTTTTTTTAAACAATGAAGAACTTTAGCGTAAAGAGCGAGGTGTTGAGGAGGGGACAGCCCCTTTCATATACGGAATAATTTCTGTTCGTTTTAAGTTTTAATGTCGCTCCTTACTTTCAGCTAAAAAAAACTTGTTTTTTTATTCAATCTCCGGTAGGCTTGACACTTGTACCATAAGACCTTGGACCATGGTGACTATTCACACGAAAAAATGAACGAAAATTCGGTTCCCCCAAAATTAGGGCCCGCAAATAGCTAAAAAAATTTATTTAGTTGGGCGAGGACACCACAAATGTGGAGCTTCAAAATGGTCCGATTTTTTTTTTAGCTATTTGCTTTAATAAATGAATTAGCCCTAAAGTGGACCAGAAGCCTTTTCATGATAAACAAGGACCGCCTTCTTAGGTTTAGAATAAAACACAAGCTTAATACATTAGTATCAATTTCACAAGTTAAAGATTATAGACTGTCGAAAATTTAGCTTGGCAATGCAGCTAGACTAAATAAAAAGCAGGACATCCTTAAATAGTTCGGGAAGAGATTATATATATATATATATATATATATATATATATATATATATATATATATATATATATATATATATATATATATATATATATATATATATATATATAAAATCCTTTTTACAGAGCAATTAATTTTTTTTGTACAGAGCAAACGGCTAACTTCCGAATTGATTGCGGTGGCGGAGAAGCTTGTTCAGCTGTATTAGCCTTAGGTTGCTTCCTTCTGCAATAAATTGTTTTAGTAATAATATTTCACCAAAAATGGTTTGAACTTGCATCATTTCGATGCCTTTACTGTTCAAAGGTAGGATCGATTTGAGTCTGTATCATTTATGTTAAAGAGATCATAGAATATAGTTCTTTGCAAGCCAAGACAACAAGAAAGGCTTAGAAGCTCCAATAAAAGATGTAATCAGTTTCTTGACGGTCTAATAACAATATTCCCTAGGATTCTCTGCAAAAATAAAGTTATTACCTTTACAAATCGGAGGAAAAACAGTCCAAAGTCCACTTTCAGTGCAGAAAGCAAATGTAGTGTTTGGGTTAAGTCTATAGCCATGTGGACATGCAAATTTTGCTTCGCTGTTTAAGGTCAAACCGGTGACTCGAATGTCAACACGTGGATCACGAGATTCAGGTATATTGCAGAGGATGACTTCACACATTGGTAAAGGTGAAGACCAGTTACCTACAAAATTGCCATAACTTTAGAACGTTGGTCACGCCTCCTTATTTTTTTTTTTTAATTTTTTTTTTAGCTACACACTGTTTTATTGTTATTTATCCTAAGGTTTACAGTACTTTAAAGCAGTGGTTTCCAAAATGTTGTCAGGGTACTCCATGGTCTCGCATAATGTGGCTGGGGTAAAGATACCTAATATACAGTGCTTGGTAGGTTTTTCTTTTGGGGGCACAAAATTAATGGTGCCAGGCTGCGGAAAACTTAAGGCCTGTTTTGCCACGAGTCAACTATGTACCTAGATTTTCTTCCTAGAGGTAGATGACAGCTATTATTGTTTAAATTTACTTTCAACTTACGTTAATTACAATTAACTCAAATTAAAAATAAATCCTTTTTATTACACGTAAAATAAATAATATAAATAAACTTTAGATCTATGGGCTCTAATACGAAACAGCCCTGTGAACAAGGTTGGAAGCGCAGCGTCTAATAGAGTATCTAAGATAATATTAGTACTGAAGCTACTAACTTCTAAATGACTCCTCGTTTATGATAAATGACAACTGTATATAATACTTTAATTTTGACCTATCACAATAGTAATAACTCTCAGTATGTATAGCTATAAATTTTGATATGCTAGGCCAAAGGCTTAACGTTTTCATTACAGCATATACTTTGTTACAGTATAGAAAATAAACCGGTAGTTTATTGGTCAAATCAATCAGCTCGATGGAACAGTTAACGGAGAAATTGCGGAAGGAAGATACATTGCTGGTTCAATTGTAACCTATTGGTCACTTAGTGCAGTACTGATCTAGTGGAATAAATGTTACGGAGAATTTTACCTTTAGGTCTACTTGTGTTCTCAATTATAAAGAATGTGGAAAAACACATTCTGATATAAAGCTGCTTACATTGGTTTCTAGAATTAAGTTGTTTAGCATTTAAAATCCAACTTTTTCAGATTATGAGTAGTAATTAAAAAAAAAAAAAATTTAAGGTATAGCCTACCTTATGAATGTACAAGGTTAAATTAACGCAGTAATTTTTTCTTTAAAATCATTCACTATTAAATGTAAGTTGAGCAAATTGGGATTGCACCGTCAATGAGGTAGGATCGATACTTGCTTACATGGTGTTAATCCAATGGCTTAAAATGATTTTCATTTTGGAATTAACAATCATGCACGTGATACACTTATTGCCTTTCTAGATTGCTTTCCTAGTCCATCTTGTTCAACTTCATGCACCTTAGGCTATTTACAGTTTAATTAATTTAATCTAACGGCCATGTGTAGGGGAAAAGAATGGTTTGCAGTAGATTTTAAATGCTGATTTTCAGTCCATTCAAATACAAATTGTTCGGGAGGGATATAAAATTAAAGACAAACACTTGAACTTGATTGTAATTGATTGTTTATTGGTGCTTTGTCAGAGAAACAAATTTTAAATAGAGGAAAATCTATTAGAAATAACTGATAACAACACGAAATGACAATCACAATATGTACAGGCTGCTTTCATACCATGTATTTAAACTTGTAGCCACCCTCTTCTGTGTTTCAAAGTGCTTCCAATAGCTAGATCCAAATTACGTGAATAAGCTATGCTCTTAATTGAACCCAATTTACACAGATGGATACATTAAATCCCCCGCACAGCTGAGATCCACACTACTCAGGCGCGTGATGAAACACACATCCACTTTTAATTCAGCCGAAACACATTCCACCCGACGTATAAATCATTCATGGATTTTTTTTCCCTAAAGCTAATAACGGAACCATAATGGGAAAAAAAACATTGGTTTGCCCGAAAGGCTGCAACAAAAGCTAAATTCTTTTCCAAGAGGCCTGAAACCTACTTTCATCCCTTGTTTTTTGGCCAACAGATATCGTGGCTCAGAAGAAACTTAAAAAATGAATTAGCACCAAGTGGGCCAGGAGCTTTTCCTGATAAACAAGGACTGCCTACCTAGGTCTAGAATAAATCATAAGGTTGATATATTAGTATTAATTTCGCAAGCTAAAGATTATAGGCTGCCAAAAATTTAGCTTGGTAATACAGCTAGGACTAAATGAAAAGCAGGACGTCCTTAAATAGTTCGGGAAAAGCGTATAAAAAAACTTTGTACAGAGCAATTAATTTTTTTTTGTACAGAGCAAACGGCTTTTTTTTTGTACAGAGCAAACGGTCGAATTCATTGAGGCCCGAACACTAAGAACCTATTATTGGTTTCTAGAACACCAAAACAGTTCTTGATTAGCAGTCAAGTTCAAAAATCCTTGCCGTAAGTGGGGGAATTTTCAAGGCTTGCAAGAGCGTTGCATAATTTGTCAAAATATCAAGAAGTAGATCAATCAAGTTACAATTACGGAAATAGTTTAAAAACAGTAATGAATGTCTAGTATTTGATCATAACCCCCCCCCCTTGCAACATTCTTACACCCTGCGTACATTTTTTGTGATGTGGGAACACAAATGAGCTACCCTTTGTTTATAATTTGCTACATATTCACAGCATTTCCCCATGTTTAGCTAATTTCACAGAAGCAAGATATTTGGTTTCTTCTCTGCCATAATTTCAAGCCATCCGAAGCTAATTGTAAGTTTGTCCCCGTTGAAAAAAAGAAGAAATGAAAGAACACAAAAAAAATATAGCATAAAATATAGCACTAAATTGATAATAAGAAATTATCTTCACTTTAGTTCAGAAACCTTTTTTAAACATCTATTCCATGCACAGCCCGCTATGAACTATAGTCTAACCGATTTACCCATAATAGCTGTTTTGATAGTATTAGCTTATTGCAAAACATTTAAAAAATGAAACAAAACTGTCAAATGGTTGTGTTTAAATTCAAACAGTTTTAGAGATACATCATCCTTAATAAACACCATTTTCGTAAAGATTTCATTGGCCTCATAAAGTTTCAATTTATTAGAAGTGTGGATTACAGCTTCAATCTGAAAAAAAAAGAGTACTTCATATTCATTTTTGGCCTTCTATGAAGAGATAACAGTATGAAGAGTTTTGGCCTTATGGGTGAATGCGTCAATCAAACAGTGTCTTCATTGGGACTGTTTGCGGTCGCTATCACTAAATTTATATATTTTTCAAATCCATATTTTAAGGATTCGTCAAAAATTGGTTTGGTAGATATTATGTCTAAATGTATTTTCATTACGCAAGGATAATCAACAGTGAACAGAAGACAATTGAAAACTATAAAATGAAGATTACGCCTGCAAAACAAGAAAACAAGGATAAAAATATGGCTCTTAGTTTTCTAACGTTTTAGCCTTTTTACTCTCACACACAATGATTCATGTTACTCTTTAGATTAGTTAATTTCAAGCCAATCCAGCCCCAATCTAGTCGACTGACAAGCCCGTTTGCTTGTACATTTATATGTTCCCAAAATAAACGTAAGCTGTCGGCCACTGAGAACGCTAATATACCTGCAAAGCTTGGAAACGAAGACCGAAAATTGAAAAAAACAGCTGTGGTTTTGCTAAACTTCCATTTACTTCCGCCTAAAATGGATCTTGTAACTCTTTTAGACGTTAGATTAGGTACTGCCTACAAATCCAGTACAAATATCCCTTCTTTATTAATTTAACTTGATAAAAATAAGCCACATTGCCTGTATGATGTGGGAAACAAACGTTTTGGAGAACAGGAGAACAATTTATTAAATAACCTTCTGATCTAGAAAATAATGGATCCCATAGCCATATCCGACAGACATGAAAGGATTTACTTGTTTTTATTAGCAACAAGGCTTTCTCATATGCCTCTCAATTAATTCCTTCTTTACTGTTGAAAATTCACCTATGCTATTGGGTTAATTTTTTTTCTTTACAATGTCAAAAGCGTGTTTTAGCAGGAAAACCTGAATTTAAAATAGATGTCAACATATTGGTCCTTGTTGAGCCAATGTGGTACTGGTGTCTACTTCGGCAATGCTACGAAAATTCCTTCAGTAATAACACTGCCTAGAGGGAATAACCCTGCTCTAAGATAATTGACACATCCCAAGTGAATATAAATTTTTTGTTTTGTTTAGAAATAAATTTTACACTACAGAATATTTTATATTTTGCAAATACTTCAGCTGCTCTAGAACATATTTTATAAAAATCACAAAAAAGATATGGCGACGTTAAGGAAGACTTTAAGGTCAGTTCAGGTTAAATCAGAGTAAAAAATGATAATACTTAAGTCCGAAGTTTAACTTTATTCTGGAACTTAAGTGTTAATACATAAAAAATTGATAAGTATGTTATTTATGCATCTCATTGTCTGTAGTACGCAACCATCCATCAAAAGAAATAACATCTTAGGAACATAGTTACCCAGATCATACCTAGGAGCTTATTTTAAAAGGGTGAATTTGTTCTTGAATAGAGGAGGGGCTCACCTAGACAATCGATTTTTACCCGAGAAATATAAAAACTTCATGATTCTCAGAGTAAGAGAATGTACTTTGAAAAATAACAGTCTATAGAGTTTCAGAGGAAGGAGGGAGTGAAATAAAACCCATACCTACTGGAACTGGTCTTACTGCTTGCATAATAGGGTTTCTTCTGTTTAAGGACGTACATTAATTTCAAATGAATACTTGTAACATTTAGGACGTCTTATCATGTCTTTTGGTCTCTTCAAGAAGTTAAATCGATTTACCAGATTGGAGACAAGTGGCTTTATTTTCTCCGATTAGTCGATAACCCTCTGCACATGAATAAGAAGCTTGTTGGCCAGCATGCACTCCACTTAAGTTTACAAATAAAGGAGGAGCTACATCTACTACCATGCTGCACGAAACATCTGAAAAATAATGGTCAATACAAATGTCTTTAGCGTCTTTGCCCTTGATAGGACTTAAGATAAATTAAAATTCTACACAAATCCTTGCACAATTTACATCACATCAACCAAAAGATCCAGTTTTATGATAGCATAAGTTAAACATAACTATACACAAACTAGCCTACAATATACAGTATATTGTAGGCTAGTTCATGTATAGTTATGTTTAACTTATGCTATCATATTATATACTATAGTATATTATAGTATATTATATTTTTAACTAACTTAACTTTAACAAAAATTTTAACTTAACTCATTGTGACATGTCAAATAATCTTCTCACTAAAATTAATTTGATAAAAAAATCTGATGAACATTAAGAGCGAAGTTGGAACATATAATTCTTTTTCCGCTTTGCAGCTTATGCAACTTATTTCTGCAAATACAAATTACCAAAAAGCCGACTGATGATATACGTATCAGTCGTTTTCATTCAGTGAGGTTCCAAAATATACATAATATAATAAATCGGATATGACTTGGCATTCATTCAATTTGAACCTATGCATTTTCTGAACTTTTTCGTAACTCTGTGCTTTGAGAAGGCAGTTTTATATTTCATAACAATTATACATACACTAATTGGATAATTATAGTGGAGAATAATTACATTAGATAAGTTAGAGCAATTATTAAGAAATTACGCTTAGAGATAAGTTGATCTATTCTTCATATTTATTTAAGTTTTATAGGGAGAAACGGGAGAAAATCAAGAAGTTTTGGCACAGATTTACTCTAAGCTCACAAAATTCAATACTATAAACTTGATTGTGGAAGATTTGAAAGGAATTCGGATGGAATTTAATATGCTATCCACTAATAATGAAAATAGTTATAAATTTGATGATTTCCAACGTGAAAAAAATCTGATATAGATTGTATACGTAAGGATCTGGTGAAAGCACAAAAAAGCCTTTGTTTTTAGAGATTTTAAGATTTGCTCCAGAAGAGCAAATCTTATCATTTATAAGTTTGCACCAGTGAATAAAGGCCCTTCATTAGCAAACGACATTATACAATAACTAAATAAGGTGGTGCCGGATATCCAGCTTAGGATCCACGACCCTAGAGATGTTTTTAGGCTAAAGTCTTCCAAAGAGGTGCGGCCTCTGCTTGTTATGCTCACCAACAGATTTCCCGTGATTACGTACTGCATTCTTCTCAGCTGTTGAAATGGTTCGGCATAGGAGTAGCATCAGATTACTCGAAGCAAGAGTTGGATGCAAGAATATTGCTTAAAGGAGCTTTGCAAGAAGCTCGAAAGGTCAATATGGAGGCATATTTACGAGGCACGGTTTTGAATGTTGGGATGAAAATTTTTGCGTTTAATATTACTTCCAGAAAAGTAGAAAAAATATTTCAAAACAGGCTTTAACCATGTGACAAAAGCAAAAGAAAGCCTTTTTGGTTTTTTTTTTCAGAATTTATAGAGAGGCAGGCGAAATGTAGTAGTGCCAAAGTATACAGTAAAAATAGGAACTAATGAATTGCTGAAACGATTGGCCTGCAGCGTACTGGTTCGAGCTTATTCATGCGGCTTGTGTTTCTGTTGACTGTGGCGCCGGGGGGGGGGGGGGTAGTAGGGATCAGTGTTTATTACTCGAATGAACGGAATGCCCAAATTTGCACATCAGCTTATACCTTTGTTCTTTAGGTGTTGGGATTCGTAGAGCCGCGACGGCTGAATCATAAGTAACATATTTGATTTCTAGAATGATTTTTAGGGCTCGTTTTTGCACTGTCTCAAGTTCATTATTAAGGTGGTCAATGTTATGCACTTGAGGCCCCCAAACTGGGCACACGCATTCAAGCAGAGGGCGTACGTGACACGTGTACGCAAGCAGCAATTGCTTTATAGAAAACACCAATTGACGCAGTGAGGTTAAGTATCGCAGCGCGTAGTTGAACTTTCTCACAAGATTCGTGACGTATGGCCCAAACGAACAATCGTCACTGAATGTCACACCAAGGACAACTGCAGTCGACGTGGTAGGGTACCAAGGGTCAGGGCAAACAGCATCTCTTTTTAGATGATTGAAGCGCATCACTTTGGTCTTCTTCACATTAACCTGGAGCCCGTTTGTACTGCATTGGTCATTGAATTTATCTTTTAGGTCACAATCGAACTGAGGGATTATTTGAGATTTCTCAATTAGGTATTTCAGCAAGGCTGACAAATCGTCCACAAATTTGAATTTTTCGTCAGTGTTGTCAAATAAAAAGCAGTTAATGACGACTAAAAATAAGAGAGCAGCAAGTTTGGTGCCTTGAGGGGGACCACATGTTGGCTCAACCCACTCCAAATAAAGGTCTCCCTGGAAAAGCGCATAGACGCACTGGTATCGATGTCTCAGGAAGTCTACTATTAATAGCAGAATAGTCTTTCTAGCGCACATTCGTTTTAGATTCTGCAAAGTCGTGATGTGATGGATCAGGTCGAATGCCTTGCAATAATCGGCCAAAAAGAGATCAACTATGGTATCCCCTTTTGTCTAGCCAATTTACTATTAAGTGGTAAAGTCTTACTTAATAGTGAGTCGTGCTACCGCCTTTCAGGCACCCGTACTGGTAAGGGTCAAGGCAAGGGCTTATTTGCGACTAAAGTTCACGGTAAATAAATAACTCGGTCACTTTGGCTAGATTGGGGGTTATTGATGTGGGCAAGAGCTCGTTTGTACTGAATTGGTCATTGAATTTATCTTTTAGGTCACTATCGAACTGAGGGATTATTTGAGATTTCTCAATGAGGTATTTCAGCAAGGCTGACAAATCGTCCACAAATTTGAATTGTTCGTCAGTGTTGTCAAATAAAAAGCAGTTAATGACGACTAAAAATAAGAGAGCAGCAAGTTTGGTGCCTTGAGGGGCACCACATGTTGGCTCCACCCACTCCAAATAAAGGTCTCCCTGAAAAAGCGCATAGACGCACTGGTATCGATGTCTCAGGAAGTCTAATATTAATAGCAGAATAGTCTTTCTAGTGCACATTCGTTTTAGATTCTTCAAAGCCGTGATGTGATGGATCAGGTCGAATGCCTTGCAATAATCGGCCAAAACGAGATCAACTATGGTACCCCCTTTGTCTAGCCAATCTACTATTAAGTGGTAAAGTTTTACTTAATAGTGGGTCGTGCTACTGCCTTTTAGGCACCCGTAAGGGTAAGGGTCGAGACGTAAGGTTAAGGCTTTGATCTCCTAGATAATCACAAAGTGGTCTGAGTTCCGTAATGGGCCTAAAGAGCACGGTGGTAGGTATTGGTTGGAAAGGTCCTTGAAAATTAGGTCAAGTATGCTCCCACTTTGGTGGGTCGGAACTGCCCCTACTGGTTTCAGGTCTAGCATATTCGACATCCACTGCTTATTTGTTTGATTAAAGACTCCAGCAATAATAAATGCGGGAGCTGCATACTGTCGACGGATGTTGTCTATAAATATTTGTAGATATTGAATTAAATCTTTCCTGTTTTTTACACTCTCGGGATAGTACACTACCGAGATGACGAGGCACGATATCTTTCTTGACAGGAATGGGGGTTTGCACCCGGCCCAAATCACTTCGTGACAGGAGTCAGTAGGTTTGCTTAACAGTTCGCACGGAATGTCTTGTCAAAAATACAAACCGACACCTCCAACACGGCGCCCTAGACCACAATCACGCCTTATATTGAAAAAGCTCGTATAATCTTCAATATGACCCATCTCATCAGTAACGTCCCAACATTCGGTCACTGCTGCTATGGGACAGCAATTTTGTTTCATGAGGACCTGAAGCTCGTCCATTTTGTTGTTCAGTGACCGGGTGTTGCAGAGTAAGAACCTTAGATTTTCACCTTCACTGAAAACCACTCTGGTTCAAGCATTGGAGGGGATGCATGAACAGGATGAGGCGCCGGGTCGTTATACCAGGGTCGTGGAATGGGTGGGATTTCAAACGGGGGTCTACAGTTAACCACTGTCAATGTCCTTGGTCTATGAATTCGTTTATGGTTCGACCTTTCCTCCGAAATATGCACTGGAATGCTGAAACGCTTATTCCACTTTCCTCCTCGATAACCTTTTACGTTTAGTTCGGTGAACTAAGTCTTCAGAGTCCAGCAACGTCACAACATTGCCATCTGGTTGGCTTTTTAGGAGTCCAAACTGCCGTAAAGTGATGATTGTAGATGGCGCTACGAATCTAGATGTCGCTACTACATGACGAAGGGAATAAAGTTTGTAAATCGTCAATTTTTTGATTATAACTGGCATGAATACTGCACTAAGCAAAGTCAAAAGGGTCAAGTCTTTGATTACTTACATAACCAGGGCAAGAAACTAGGAACACTAGCAGTAATAAGCTAAACTAGGCATGGTTGCGAAGCAGCTATTCAGTGCTACGCCATATTTCACCATCTCTCACAGCCCAAATGATGGATCTTAACAGCCCTCTAAGAGCCCCCATCATAACACAGATGAAATACAAAAACAAGTTGATGAATCTCATGAAAAAACAACACCTAGGCCATTATTTTCAAATAATCACCAATTAGTGATATAGTACAATGTGAGTAATATAAGTGGGACCATGGCTTACTAGAACTTGAATCAGCTCACTGGAATGTTCAGTGTTTTGCTCATGACAAAATCCAACGCCTCCTATCAGAGAAAGAATCCCATATTGTGTCTTTAGTTGAAACTTGGTTGGATTGTTTTGTATCAGTTGATGGGTATATTATTTTTGGGCACATAGAAATAGGTAAAGAAAAATGGCCGAAATTATGAAGATGTTCGTGTTTTAATTTCTAAGTTATGAAGAAGAAGAAAATCTGTTCAAAGACTTAAAAGTGCGTCTGTTAATTAAGTTTGGCTTGGAGTAAAAGTGGCACAATTTCATGCTATTTTTGTTCGGTGTATCTTCTTCTGGAAAATAACTCATTCTCCGATTAGGACACATGGAGTTTTCTTTTTGAAGAGTCTTGTGAATTTAAGAAACGTTTTCGTGCCGATTTATTTTTATTCTTAGGTATCTTCAAGGCCTACACTGGTTCTTCTCAGGAGGCCTTTGTGAATTGGTGTGCCCTAGAAGACGGACATTCCAAATCAGGTTTTAATTTTTTAATTAAGATACCGCAAAGGACAAGTAACGACCATTTTCGTAAAAATATTAAATTGATTAGGCATTTACTGGAGTTATGTGGTAAGGAAGATTTATTCATTTTTAATGGGAGGTTGGGGAAGGATGACCCTACGGAGGTTTTTGTATTTTTCAGGTAGATCTCAAAGCGTTATTGACTATATTGTAGCTGATATGTTTCTTTTGCCCTTTCGCAGGGATCGTGAGGTTTGGTCGATGGCCTGATCTGATCACATGCCCATTGGGGCTTCATTAATATTGTTTAGTAGGAATCAGGAAAAGTCAGAAGAAAAGATGCTTAAAACAATCGTGGATCCTCTTATACGGAAGGAGGTGGTAAATGAAGCGTTAAACTTAGAACAGAAAGGAGAGATTAAATTTAAAGAATATATTTCACATGAAGAGCTCCTATAGAAATTGGAATAGATTGCAACAATAGCAATCGAAGGAAACACTGAAGATTTCAAAGAGAGAATCGCTAGAATTGTGTATATTGGAGGTAAGAAAATAGTAAAAACGTGAACAGAGGAAAAGAGGAGCTTTTTCGACGAGGAATGCGCTACGCAGAGCAAGCAGTAGGAGCTTGCAGCCGAAAAGTTTTTCTGCCAAAAAGGCAGTTTTTCTGAAAAGAAAATTTTCTGCCAAAAAGAGAATGATAAGCCATTAGTGATTTTAAAGGAATAAGAAGAGAGTACAAAAGATTGATTAAATGAAAAAGCTAGCATTTGAAGAGCAGAAAGCAGATCAACTTTGGAGAGCTTTCTATTCATGTAAAAATTGGGAAGTTTTACAACTTCTCAAGGATAATTTAGGGATATAGAAGTCAAAACAGTTTAAATGCCGCCTGCGGAAAGTTGGCCAGAGTATTTAGAAAAGAAAAAGAAAGGCTAGGTAAGAGCAAGGATTCGACAATAGAAGTTAAACGCATATTAGAGGTGTATGAGATCCTTCAAGCACCGCCTAGCCAAGAGGATCTGGAGCAGTAATCTGGAACCTCTCCTCAGAGGAGAATTGGAAGTAATTCAAGAGAACGAAGGGATTTTATGCACCTGGAAAAGATAGTATTCAAACTTGTCTCTGGACTTGGAGCAGAAATTGGACCCATTCATTAATATCTGTAATATTTTCTGGTATCTCAAAAACCTCTTTGGTCTTCACAATGTTCAACCTCAATTGTAGTCCCCCTTTTTAGAAAAGGTGATGCATCCTAACATACGAGCTAGTGAAGAACAGTTCAATCCCGCTTTCAAGGGCTATACTGAGAGAAAGGATAAGATGGCTAAGACAAGTTCTGCGGATGAAAAATGACATATTACCAAAGATTGCCCTTGTCGGCCAACCGTCTAGGGTAAAAAAGCAGGTTATTCCTGGATGGGGCGGGAAAATGTCGTAAGGGAAGATTTATGGGAAATAGGAACTTCTTGGCCTTTTGGGAGGGTGTAAAGAGGGAGGCTTCGAATAGTTTGGCATGGACGAGGAGCGTGCGCGGCGGCGTTGGCCTCAAGGTGCTTGGTGCTGCAGTAAGCTAGTGGAAATAGTAGTTTGTTCACCTAGTTTGTCTGAAAAGCCATTATTTAAATAGGGACAGATGCTTTACGTTCGGGGACCAAAATGTTGTTTTTCTCTTTCACTATTTGGTAAATTATGCTTATTCTTTGCCAATTTCATGATGCTCCTTTCCCCCTGTGTATCTTTTCATAACTTACTTAATTTATTGCCCTAAAGAGCAAAATCAGAGCCTTTTTTGAAAACTCTGGATTACATGCTTTCGATGAAGATCTTTGTGATAAGTTCAAGAACGCAAACATAAATATAAGCTTCGCATTTTGTGCAAGATTTTCTGATAGTGTTCACTAAGTGAATGAGCCTTATATGTTGCATAAAAAAACTTAATGTTGCAGAAGCATGATACTTAAGGAATAACTGCAACTTTTGTCCTCAACTTCTCAAAGATACAGACAAAGATTGACACCTCAAAATTATTTTCTATATGACGAGGTTACACCTACTTCGTGGAAAAGTTAAAGAGAGGTAAGAAGTAAAACCTATATTTAATGCCCCAATTTTACAAGACTCATGTTGACTTTGTTTGTTTCATTAGCTGAAGTTAGACAAAGCCTTTTATAAGTTTATTGTGTATATTTAAGAAAGCTAAAATTTCCAGAGTGTTTTCTCACTCAGTTTTATAAGTCTATTGGAATTGTAAGTTCATTAGAACATATATTTAATGCCCCAATTTTACAAAACTCATGTCGACTTTTTGTTTCATTAGCCAAAATTAGAATAAGCTCTTTTTATTAGTTTACTGTGTAGGCCTATACTTAAGAAAGCTAAAATTCCCAGTGTGCTTCCTGGCTCAGTTTTATAAGTCCATTGGAATCCCCTATTTAGCTATTTACTCCTCCTTATATTTAAGTTTACTGATTATAAATGTCAAAATTTTCTTGTTTTAATACTACAAAAAAAGAATCACATTGTTTTGGAATGCTCTCTAATAAAGATATTTTTTTTAGATTCAAAAGTATGTATTAAACACTTTTTAGGAACAATTTTCATACAAGATTTTGCAGTTAGCTTTTTGGTGTTTCAGCCGATTCTTTTACGATTAAATTTAAACTAGAGTTGCAGAAAATTACACTTTAACATAAGGATATAAACTACATTAGAGAATTTACCAAACCAGTTGTTATCTTGAAGTCCAAATTAATAGATATTGCAAAAAAAGGATTAACTAGGAAAAAATATTAAGCAATGGATGCTGGAAACATTTTAATAAGACTCTAGAATTCTGAATAAGATAGTTTGCTGTAACAATAACTATTAACTTTAAGTAATAAAAACTTCTAGATACAAACAAAATCAATCTTGTCCCCCAATTCAATTAAAAAAATTGGAAACACAAAAATATAAAATATTACCCAAACTTGATTGTTCCTCTACTGAACCAAATTATATTCAGCTGTTCTCAAATAGGATAAGAATTTTTTTTAATGATCAACTCACCCTTTAAAACTTTAATTACATTCGAGTCTCATACGTCTCTTTTACAGCTTTATTCCTAATCTTTCGAAAGTTGGAAGAGAGGAAGCAAAAAAAATTTAAAAGAGGCGGATAATTCTCAGTTGGTTTTATTAACTTTGAAAAATACTAATATTAAATTATTCTATTTAACTCAATAGTTCATATATAAATTACATGAGAGATTGATGCAAAGATATGCCAAGAAAAAATATCAACATACTATTTTAGGGTTTCAAAGCTGAATGGTGTTGATTAGTAAGGAAAATAGCACAGAACTTTAATTTTTAACCTATTACTTTGGGTATTGATAATTTTTTATTTTGTCAATTTAAGAAGTCTCTTTCACCCTTCATATATATCCAATTAAGGGGATGTGGTACGCTAAGACTTGGCCTATCTCGTCCATTATAAAAATTTTTAGTTTGTGTGGTCAAACTATTTAGAATTATGTTGGTGGCCTTGATATAACTTGTAGAACTTAGGTAATAGATTTAAATAAACGAGAGAGAACTAAAAGCCTACACCTAAGGTCAAATATATCTTAGAAAAACCATTTAAGGTATGAAATAGTGTTAATTATAGATATTTATTAATATTCGGTTATATTTGAATCCAATTTAAGTATAGAATTTTGTTTTTTCTATAAATTTGACACTTCGATTAACATTTTATTATGGGACATGTAAGTAACTAAAATACTCTATTATAAGAGCTGGAAAAAAAATTAAAATCCATTCAAAGAAATTGTCATTTGACTGACCTTGCCGCTTTGGGAATTTCTGCGCTGTCATCCGACTTGATTGACAGACTAGCCGAGAAAAGGTAACTATATTTCAGTGTCTTATAGAAGCAATTAGGCCAAAGTCAACCCCCAAATTCTTGATTATATATATATATATATATATATATATATATATATATATATATATATATATATATATATATATATATATATATATATATATATATATATATATATATATATATACAACTAATATATATATACAACTAAGCCCCTCGGAGAGGTCCTTTATCCTTTGGCAAATTTGCCGACAAGAGAACCTGAAAATGTAGCAATAGACAACTACATCCCCTTAAGAATTTCCTGTGATTCTGCGATTAATTAGACTATAAGCTTTAGAAACCATTGAAGAATTCTTTGACTCTTTAACTAACCTTTGACAACTAGAGCAATGCTGTTGGCATGCCCATGAGGCGTGGCACAAGTAAAAATTCCAGTATCTTCATATTTCGCATAAATCACTGAAATTCGGTAGTTCAAATCTCTTTCATTTCTTTCCATTGACCATCCTGAAATTACTGGGACTAAAATATTGCCCACATTTCAGATAAACATTACTACTACCACTACTACTACTACTATATATATATATATATATATATATATATATATATATATATATATATATATATATATATATATATATATATATATATATATATATATATATATATATAAATATTATGTTTAAGAGGTAATTACTTGGCGAAAAAAAAAAAAAAAAAAAAAAAAAAAAAAAAAAAACAAACTGTCGTCCTAATCCAGAACTTGAGACAAATGTGCACTTGAACGAGGCTTTCACTTTACTTATCTATTCGACTACCTAGGACCAAACAGCATAATCAAACCATCAACCAGATGGAAATGTCCAAATCCATGTAAAGTTATTATCAATTAATGTAAGTTGTGGTAAATTTACAAGCAAAAACACCTTAATCTAGCAAAATATTTCCAATTAGAACATTCCGTTTAGGGCTCCTCAGAAGAAATACCACCTGCCTTAACGGGTTTCGAGGCTTTACCCCTTTTACTTTCTTTATATATATATATATATATATATATATATATATATATATATATATATATATATATATATATATCCAGCCTCTAAATGAAAGGTTTGATGTAGCATCGATGGCTGTTTTCTACAAGTACATGAATTCGCCTTCCTCAGACGAGCTCTCTCGAATTGTGCCACACATATATATATAATATACATATATATATATATATATATATATATATATTATATATATATATATATATATATATATATATATATATATATATATATATATATATATATATATATGTGTGTATATATAAATACACATATATATTCGCCACCGTGCTCCGGCCCTCGGCATGTGGCAGGCATCTATATATGGAGTCTCACTGTCACTTGTCTTCTAAACGCAGACAATTTGAGCCTTTTCTTGATGTTATGACGTCCAAATGGACCTTAAATTAGAAGCGGTGCCTTTGCAACATTACATCTATTTTATTGGATCTTTTACTTTTGCCTCGGCTTGTCTTTTGTCATTATAAAGACATATTGCCACCTTTATTTCTTTTAATTGTTCAGGTGGTGGGACAAAAACTTCCTTTTCTTCCAAGATTTCAAATCGTTTAGCAACTAAATTAGTACTTTACGTTAAAAATTTCATATTCTTTATTGTGCATATTTCACTTTTTGGGAACTTATTGATATTTTCTCAGGTTAACCTTTAATTTTTAGCTTTTATGAATTTTGGTCATATTTTTTAAACTCAGATTTCTTTGTCCATTATTTCATTTTGGATTCGTTGTGATTTTTACCTGAAGTTTAGTTTCTTTTTGTTTTTGTTTTTTAACTGAAAAAAAAACGATGCCATTGCTTTTTGCTTTATTTCTTTACTACATCCCCCACCCTTACATGTAGGGCCACCCGAGTAAATGCTATTCATGATTACATTGCGCATAACGTTTTCGATCTGTAATACCTGCGGGTTGGTATATGTTAATTTTTCAAACCAAATCGTCATGTTAAATGAATCAGAGTGCAGAATGAAGGCAGATCTTTTGAAATTGAGGAAGATATATACTGGAACGCCAATCTTCCATCTGGTTGCCAAATCTCATTAAAGAAAAGAAAGTTCAGAACTAATGAAACATTTAAAACAAATTAGTACTACAACTAAAGATATAAAATATGTGATTTTAAATTAAAAAAAGGAAACGAACAATTTATAAGTCTGTTTTGTTTTGTTAACACATGTGAATATAATGGGATTTGACCATTATTCGCTGTGGTACTTACGTATTAATACTGACCACACTTAAGAAGTGATGTTAGTTTAATCATAATGAAATATACAAAATGTGATGAAAATTTAATACTTAATAACAAGACTATCGAAATTACAACGGAGAATTATGGAAAGCAGGCAGCCCAGAACGCATTACGCTATATTTAATACCTAACCAACTCTACATATCAAATATTTATTAAAAATTTACCTGCATAGTAGTTTAGCTAAATTCCGAGTGCACACAGATAAACCCATTTTAAACAGACCAAGGACAACAGTGTGGTCGGTAGTTAAAGGTAGTTATACGTAACTACCTTTGCAGCTTTCAGAGGGACTATGTTTTCATTTTGGACACATACACACCTGTCGGATAGTGACGGTCTTTTTGAGTGTATGTCCATTGCGGAACACCAATCTTCCGTGGAAAAATACAGTCAATGTGGATAACTGCTCCTGGCCTGACTAGGAGTTGCCCTTCTGGTGTTTCATATAAGTTGTTTGAGACATCATAAAATTGAATTTGAGGTGAAGCTTCATCTGAAACAGACCCACTATTAATGTGAAAAATCATACATCAAAAACCAAGGATCTAGTGAGTCAAATCCTGCGTTTTCATTTCTTATTGTTTCCCAAATCTTGTGTTTTGAGACTTGACTTGTCAATATTATAAAGAAGAGTTCATCTTGCTAGGATACAAAGTGGTATCTAGGAGGAAGAGGGGGGTAGGGGGTTTGAACCCACATTGAAATGTTTGTCCTATTCGTAAAAACATAACAAAAATGAATATAAACAATTGTTGATGCATTTATTAAAGTTTTTTTTAAACCTCCCCCCGAAAAATTCTTTTGTACTCCCCCCTCCCCGAAAAAAGATCCTTGATATGGCCCTGCTAGGATATAATAAAAAATTACGGGCTTCTTGATGTTGACAATTATTAATTTTCTGTATAAAACAATGACAATTAATCATATAAGATTCTTTGAGAAAAAATAAGAAAAAGAAGAAATATTAAAATATAAGAAGAAAAGTTCCTTAGCTCAAACTTTTAGCTTAAAACATATTTATTTTTTATTAGACTATTCAAAAAGAACGAGATTTGAAGATGAAAGTATTTCCTATCAGTGCTGCTTTTTGTCGATGACTCAGTCTTGGTAGCTAAGTCCCCCAGTGAGCTTCAGATGCTAATAGATACTCTAAGTGATTATGTTTAGGAAAAGAAAATAACTTTAAATGTCAAGAAAACATGTTTCTATCAAAACTTATACTTTTTTACTTAACATAAGTTGAAAGCTGAAATCAAAACATGAATTCCGTTGACTGCAGAAAGCCTCTTCACTATTTACGTCACAGACAAAGTATCTTCGGATCTAGTATCTAAGATCGGCAAGAAAATATCCTTCATCTTCTTTACTAGAAAATTAATTTAAACAACTTTTCCACAAGACAAGTTTTTGAAAGAAAAGTAAAGAGCTCCATTAAGCTAAGAATCATCAAAAATAAAGTCAAATAATCTTTCAAGCGTGAAACTACCACAAATCCTTATCAATAAATAAATCAAACTCAAAACGAACAGAAATTACAATAAATAGCCAAGTCAAACTCAAAACGAGCAAAAAATTACATGATTAGGGCTGATAGCCCCCATGCCTTCTGAAGACCAGAACACAATTTGCGCTTTACTAAAAAAAAAAAAAAAAAAAACAACAACAACAAAACAAATGACCGTGGATTGTCAGTTTAATTCACATGTACTGATTCCTTAAAAGTTTTGATTACTTTTTATTTATGAAAGTAAGAAAAGTGAAAACATTTCGAACGTATTTTATTTTCAGTAAAGCGCAAATTGTGTTCTGGTCTTGAGAAGGCATTGGGGTTATCAGCCCTACTCATGTTAATTTTTGCTCGTTTTGAGTTTGACTTGCCTATTTGTTGTAATTTCTGTTGGTTTTGAGGTTCATTTATTTGTTGATAATGATTTGCTTGGAAGCTTTACGCTTGGAAGATTATTTGACTTTATTTTTGCTCATTCTTGGCTTAATTCAGCACTTTAATTTTCTTTGAAAAACTTGTTTTGTGGAAACAGTTTTTTAAATTAATTTCTGTTCGTTTTTTATTGACATAGCTTTTTTCATAGAAAAAAAAAAATTTACATCTTTTCAGTTTTTTTCTATAAGAATCCATAGTATGGGTTGCTATTTGTATGTTGGAGAAACTTTTTCAACAATTTTTAATCCTGACACAAAAAGAAGTATTTTGTAATTTAATTTTATAGCTTCTAAAGTTGACCTGAAAAATAAAACTTAATATCACTGACAACCTGGATACAGTTACACTCTATTTATTTATTTAAACTGTAAGAGCTGAAGTAGTAATAATAGTATCCAAAAGTTTCAACTTATTACCCCAAGTCGTTCTCGATATATTGCTGAGGTGTCTTATTGGCAACCATAAACACAATCCGTTTGATTTATTTTAAAGTAACATTTAGTTTTAAAGCATATAGGGCCAATTGCATAATTTTGGGGGGTTGACATGCCCCCCACAATTATATTATTCAGCTCTAAAGCAGCGGACATCAAACGGATTATAGTTATTGCAATAGCCTCAAGGCAGGACATTAATTTTGCTTTGAAACGAACGAATGATAGTGGACTGATTTTGGATTACGAAAATGAGTTGATGCATTGGCATTGTGCTTGAAAAAGACTGAACGATAGTGGTCTGATTTTGGATTAGGGAAAAGGCTTTGACACGCAAGTGACTTTTGCGGTAGGAAAGAAGAATCGTATGAGAATGTGATCTATTGTCACAATGTACAATGAGGCAAACTAAATACAAGAAAAATATGGAATCAAATGATAGGCAACTAACCGAGGAATCTGCGACAGTTAACCAGAAAAATCTGGCTCAAGTATAAAGGACATTCATGCGAAGTTGCAAAATCTCGATTCAATACCCGGGCTTGTCTTGAACGCGTCAGCCATTCAGCAGCAGCTAAATAAAGTTCAAGAAGATATCTCGGGCTACGGTGCTGCGCATGCTTCCTTGTCCTCGGAGGCTAGCGATCGCCCGCAGCAGTTAGCTCTCTCGAATCGAAGAGCGAACGAATTTGGAGTGGAGCTGAAGATAGCCAACATTATTCTCTACGATTTGGCACGCAGGAGCCCCCCGCTGCGGAGCCTAAAAGATGAAGTTCTGGCTTTCTTGAATCATGCCCTACCTGTCCTTCAGCTTGAAAGGACACAGATAAGAGACGTGCACAGGCTTCGATCGGGCCCTGTTATCGACAAGTTGTGTGACACGGAAACAAGAGACTGGATTTTAAGAAATAACAGGCAGTTGAAAAGATTCGGAGTTTCCACTGCTCCCGACTACACACGGGCTCAGCTTGAGGCACGGGAACACCTGAAACCGATCATGAAAAAAGCAATCGAAAAAGGTAAAAGCGTCAAATTTTTTTGACGCTTTTACGCTTCATTTCGTGGAACGTGCAAGGTATATTGAGTAAACTAGAACATAATAAATTATATTCTAGAACAACATAATAAACTAGAACATTGAATAAACAACAATCGGATATAAGTGAGTTTGACGTATCTCTGTTGATAGGGACCTGGCACTCCTCTTCAAACGTACGAACTTTTCGTGGTTTTCATATGTTAGAGGTTTTGTGGGATTTAGCGTCGAACAAATGGTCATACGGAGGGGTCCTGGTGCTTATAAAAGAAAGTGTTTTTAGAAAATATACTAGACTCATAAGCAAATCAGAGAACATTATTTGGGTTAGATAAGTGATTACTAAAGAAGTGAATCTACTTTTAGCAACCCTTTATATCCCTCCACATAATAGTTCTTATAGGTCAGAAGATACTTGGTTTATATTAAAAATGAATTATCGGAGTACCGTATTAAATTCTCGGGTGATTGTTTTGTGTTAGTTGGTGATTTAAATGCATATACGGGAGCAGAACGAGAACTGAGTGGTTTGGTAGCTGGAGGAGAGGAGGATTTAGTTCCCCCCAGCTTATGGAGGGCCATGGAGCAGCAGGGACGCTAAAAGGAAGTTGAATGTTTATGAGTAAAGGCTGTTGTCACTGTGTGCGGAGATGGGAGTATTTATTGGAAATGGGAGGATTGGTAAGGATAGGGAAAGGGGTGAGTTTACTGGTGTCTCCGGGGCCTGCCCTAGCGTGGTCGACTATGCTCTGCTGGATGTTCGTTTTGTGATAGGGCAGCTATGCCTAAAGGCTTTGAACTGGGCTGGTTCAGATCATTTGCAACTGAAATTGGGGATTAAGTTAGAAGCCAATCGTCCACTAGGTCTAGCTATGATAGAGGCAATAAGTGGTCAAGGAAAGGAAGGGAATAGTAGCCGGAAGATTAGGAAGGAGCTTGTTAGGGAATGGGGTGCTGACGAAAACCTAGGAATAGCGGAAATATTTTCACAGGAGAGTATTCAAATGGAATTAGAGAGGTTAAAGGAGGCGGAGTGCTCGGATGATAAGTTAGCAGAAGGTTTAGGGGACTTAGTATATAATGTATGTAAAGGAAAAATTGTTAAAAAGAGGAAAAAGGAAGTAGGGTTGTTTGATGAGGAGTGTTAACAGAGGAAAGTGGAACTACAGAATATGTTAGATTTAGTGGATTTAGAAAATGACCCAAGTAAGAAGGACCACATTTTCCTACAATTTTGAACAGTTAGAAAAGAATATAAGAGGCTAATTGAAAGAAAAAAAGAGTGATTAGAGAAAAGGAAAGGCAGGCATTGGTCTCGTCACATAAGGATAGTAGAATGAAAGAATTCTGAAGGATACTGAAAGAGGAAGGTAAGACAGGAGGCTAACTAGCAAAAAAAAACAGAACCTAGTTCATGGCCAGCATATCATATGCAGCGCAATAGCGCTGCCTAAGTAAAGAACGATGTTGACACAATGTATTATTTATTTATTTTTTTCTTTAGATCAGGCCTCTCCGTATCAAAGGAGTTGTCGTAGAAACTTGGAAAAGGGCTCATTCGATTCGAAATTAGCACGGCTAGTGCTCTTTCTGGTAGTCAAAAGTGATTGGAAGGTAACTAACACCCCTTCCGATCCCACCATTTTCCCAAACACGTCCAATCAAAATTTTGAGATAGCCATTTTGTTCAGCGTAGTTGATTTCGAGATAGAAATTATGTTTTGGAGGAAGAAACTCCCCCACAGCCCTTAGGGCAAGAGTTGTTTTTATAGAAAGCATTGTCGTAGAAGCTTCAAAAAGGCTCATTCGATTGGAATTTCAAAGGAATTGTGCACTTTTTAATAATCGAAAGGGATTGGAGGGCAACTAACCCTGCTCCCACGCCCACCTTTTCCCCAAACACATCCAATCAAAATTTTGAGATAGCCATTTTGTTTAACGTAGTTGAAAGCTCTGGAAATTAGGTCTTTGAAGATGATACCCCCCCCTCCCACAGCCCTCAGGGCAAGGGTTGTAAGTTATGCCCTGGGGACATCTAAGGTTTTTATAGAAAGCGTTGTCGTAGAAACTTCAAAAAGGGCTCATTCGATTGTAAATTGAAAGGACTAGTGCCCTTTTTCATATTCGGAAGTGATTGGAGAGCAACTAACCCCCCTTTCACGCCCACCATTTCCCCAAACACATCCAAACAAAATTTTGAGTTAGCAATTTTCTTTACACCAAGTCAAGCCTAAATAACCGAGTCAAACTCAAACGGAGCATAAATTAACGTGAATAGGGCTCAAAACCCCTATGCCTTCCCAAGGCCAGAACATAATTTGCACTTTACTGAAAAAAAAACAACAAATGAATGTGCATTTCCAGTCTAATATATACATACTGATATTTAGTAATCAAAATGTTAATATTATTTGATTTATTAAAGTTATAAAAGTAAAAACACTTTATTTTTTTTAGTAAAGTGCCAATTATGCTCTGGCCTTGGGAAGGCATAGGAGTTTTGAGCCCCATTCATGTTAATTTCTCCTCGTTTGGAGCTTCACTTAGTTATTTATTGTAACTTCTGCGTGTTTTGGGTTTCATTTATTCATTGATGCTGATTTACGGTAGTTCCAACCTACGTAGAATATTTTATTTTATTTTTGCTCATTTTTTGTTTAATGGCGTTCTTTATTTTGCTTTAAAAAAATTATTTCGTGGAAGAAGTTTTTTTAATTAATTGCAGGGAAAGAGAAGGTAACTGCAGTGATCTACAAACATTAGATAGAGAGATATTATATGATGGAGAGGTTGTGTTACCAATGAAGGAGTACGATTATGAATTATTTGAGGATATATAAAAAAAGAGGCTAGAGAGTGTCTTAAAAATGGAAGGAGGATCGGCACCTGGAATTGATGGGATTCCAACTAAAGTATATAAAAGATTTATATAATGGATCCTACCTGTGTTGTTAGTACTGTTCAGTCGGATTCTTTCTCTTCATCAGTGGCCTTCGGTATGGAAGAAATCTCTAATAGTGCCTCTTTTTTTTAAAAAAAGGGGATCCTGGTAGACATGAAAATTATCGTCCAATTTTGCTAATTTCTACAGCAAGTAAGATTTTAGAAAGGATATTAGATAATAGATTAGTTAGGTGGCTTGGAAGATATAGTGGAGGAGTAGGAGGGATTTCGAGAGGGATATGGAACGACAGCTAGAGTATTAATACTACAAGGGTTGAAGATAGACTTTATGTAGCTTTTCTGGACTTTGAGAAGGCATTCGATACTGTTGATAGAGTCTTACTGTGTCTAGAATTATTGAAAATATGCCTACCGAAAACATTTGTTAAGATAGTAAGGGAAATGAATCTAGGTACAGAAGGTATTGTTGAAGTAGTAGTTAAGGGTTTTTCAGAAGAGTTTGAATTTAAAAAAGGAGTCAAGCAAGGTAGTACTTTGTCTCCAAGATTATTTTGTGTATATATTAATGATATAGTAAAATATTTTAGAACGAAGAGGGCACCAACGGTGATCTTGGGAACGTATGCTTTATCAGTACTGCTTTTTGCGGATGACTCAATCTTGGTAGCTAAGTCCCCCAGTGAGCTTCAGATGCTAATAGATACTCTAAGTGATTATGTTTAGGAAAAGAAAATAACTTTCAATGTCAAGAAAACAGAAATAATAGTATTTGGAAAGGGTAATAGGAGTTGTCAGACGGACCAGAAGTTTTATTATAGAGGAAAGGAAATTCAACAAAAATAAAGTTTAAGTATCTAGGAGTAACTCTGATGGAGAATGGAAGATGGACAGAGCATGTAAAACAAATGATAAGGAGAGGAAAGGCTGACTCATCGGCACTACCAAGGAATATAACTTTGATAAGTGCTAAAGATATAAAAATGTATAAGCAGATTTTCAACACTAAAGTTTTGCCAGTAATGCATTATGGGGCGAAGCTGAGGGTTACGAAGCTGCCAAGCAATTGGATAGTATTCAGCTTATGTATTATAAAAAAGTAATCGGAGTTCATCAAACAACTCACACGCAAGCAGTAAGAGGGGAGTATAGGGATATTTTCTCTAAGGAAATATAGAACAGGGTAGATTTTCCGGTTTTGGAGGAAGATTTTAAAGCTGTCGGATGGTAGACTAGTAAAGCTAGCATATTTATAATTAGTTAAGTTAGGGAGGAAAAAAGCATGGCCTTTTCAGATACAGCGTATATTAAATGAGGTAGGTCTATCCTACCTGTAGAATGAAGGATTAGGTGCACCGGGGCTACCTACAGATATAGCGGAGCAGGTTACCAAAATTATAGAACATCAAGAGGTAGAGCTGTGGTTCTCTTCTGTAGAGTCATCAGAGAGCCTTAGGTTCTATAAAGAAAGAAAACTAGTTTTTAGTCTTGAAATTTATTTCAAGATAGATTTACCAGCAAAGTGCCTTGGGGTGTGGTTCCAGCTCAGAGCGAATAACTTTCCATTGCGTGGTCGTTGGAAAGTATTTGATAGAAATAGGGGTTTAACGGATTCGGAGTACTCCTGCCCCTTTTGTAATCAGGGTGTTGAGGATGTAAACCATCTTCTCATACGGTGCCAGGGGCTTTTAAGCCTAAGAGAGGTTTTTTTGAAAGTACGCCCCTTTTTTCCCTGGTATTCTTGAGTCGAGGGCAAAACCCATGATAGAGGCAGTTTGCAGCTACTCTGAGGAAGTTTTGAATTTAAGGAAAAGTGTTTAGTTAAAAAAAATAACGAGAAGAAACTTTTAGTTGTTTGTAAATCTGTTTTTTGTTTTAATAGTTTAGTTGAAGTTCATTATTTTTGTTTAGTTGATTGAATTTTGTATGTATATGACCTTTGGCTTTGCAATACATTATCTATCCATCTATCTCTAAGGACATAGTTGCTGGACCGTTCTACTATGCTTAACAAAATGGTTGTCTCAAAATTTGACTGGATGCATTTGGAAAATGAAGAGGCTTGAGAGAAGGGATGCTTGCCCTCCAATTTACTGTTAATCTTAAAAAAGGCACCAGAAATTATAATTTTGTATTGAATTAGCTCCTTTAAAAGTTTCAATTATATTTGTAGCTATTATAGAGTGGTGCTGCCTATGATACTGCTTATATGCCCTTTTGAAAATCTGAAGGCATACAGTTTTTCCTTTAATTGAAACTCCTAAACGTTTCCTAAATCATTAGTTACACAAAACGTTCAATCATTAGTTACATTAACTGTAGAGGTAGTATTAAAAGTATACAAATAGTGCATTCTGGCTAGTTCAAAATCCCCACAACTTACCCTTAAAGATCTAAATTAATAATGCAAGTTGTTCTTCAGATATCACTTTGTCACCTTTTTGAAAGTCCACATGCTCATAGCTTTTTATTATTTAGTTCAACATGCGCCTAAATATTCCTTAAAAGCTTCACCTTAATGCCCTTAGATGGCGCAGTAGATAATAGTTGTAACAGCATTAGTAGCAGTAAGTGCATAGCACCTTTGGTTTCTGCAATATCCCTTTCAACACACGCTGAAAGTTTCAGCTTAAAACATGCCATCAACCATTCCTAAGACATCTCTGACGTGTCCGCTTGACAACCTGCATGGGCATAGTGTGTTTCGATTCAGTTCCATACAGTTTCTATATATCCCAAATTTTTCGCCTTAATATCCATAGTTTTAAAAGCAGTAGTAGTAGAAGTAGTAAATGTAGAATTCATTGTAGTAGCCTAAGCTTTAGTGGCAGTAGCAATAATAGAGGTAGAAATTATGGTAACAGTAGCAGTAGTGTGAGTAGAAGCAGAAGCATTAGGATACAAATATTTCTTTTGGTTAGTTCAACATCCCTAAAAAAAAAAACCTGTTAGTTTCAACTTCACTCACCAAACTGTTTCTATGATATTTCTATTACACCTTTTTGACAACCTCCGTACAAAGGGCGTGTTCTGATTCAGTTAATCTTCCCCCTCAAAAATTTTTAAAAATTTTACCTTCATGCCCTTAGACATAGTTGTAATAGTAGTCACAGTAGCAGTATTGATATTACTAGTAATAGCATTGAATATCAGTAGTAATAATAGTAGCAGTAGTACTAATAAATTGTCTTTTGGTCAGTTGATCATCCCTGTCATCAAGTCCTGAAAGTTTAAACGTCGCGCAATTAGCCACAGATATGTCGTTGCTGATATGTCTTTTTGATAACCTATTTCTTCATATACTTCTTGAAACCTCGCTCTCTATAATGTTATCCCTACAAGTAGTTGCAATAGAGGAAGTAGTAGTAGTAGTAAATATAGCAGCAACAGTAGCATTAGCAGTAGTGTCCAGATATTGCCATTTGGTGACATGATCTTCCCCTCTAAGTATTCTCTGAAAGTTTCAACTTAATACCCAAATCAATTCTTTAGATACGCTATTTTGACGATGTGCATGCACAAGGCGTCTTTGGATTTAGTTCAGATTTCCCCTTAAAATTCTAGATAGAGTAGTGCAGTAGTAGTAGTGGTGGTAGCTGTAGTAGTATTGATAGCATGCAAATATCGCCTTGTTGATCATCTCCTTATCATTTCCTGAATTTTCCAAATTTATATACTCAGTTATTCCTGTGTTGTACCCTTAAGACCGTCCGTACACACATAACATGTTTTTATTTTATTCAACACTCCCCTCTGCATTCTCTGAAAGGGTCACCTGAATACCCTTCGTCTTATTGGAAAGTAAGGTTCAAACATGCATACCTTTCTCAATAATATATACTATGTGTAACCAATGAAGGAGTTGCCCAGCTTACAACCCTTGTCCTGATGACTGTGGGGAGGTTGGCATTCCCAATATTGGCTTGGGGCTGGGGGCTGACGTCCCTCTATTCCCTGTTGACTTTTAGAAAGGGCACTAAAACCTCCGACTTTCAGTCAAATGAGCTCCATCCGATCCAAAGTTTATACAACTACCCCTTCCATAAAAATCTTATATGCCCTGGACATAACTTAAAACCCTTATCCATGGGCTCTGAGGATTGTGTCTACCCTGAAGAAATTGTTTTATGATTTTTAGACTATTATTAAGAAAATGGCTATCTCACAATTTAAATTAAATGTGTTTTGGGAAAAGAGAATTTCAGGGAGGGGGCTAGTTGCTCTTCATCATGTTTGACTTTTGAAAGGGAACTAGAACTATAAATTTTAAATCAAATGAGCCCCTTCTAAAGTTCACACGAGCACCCCTTGCATAGAAACCTTAAATGCCCCTGGGGCATAACATACAACCCTTACCCCCAAACTCTGTGGGATTCTGTCCACCCCGAAGGGCTTATTATATGATCTTTGAACTATTTTTGAACACATGGCTATCTCAAAATTTTTATCGGATACATTTGTGTAAAATATAATGTAGAGGGGGCAGAGGGGGTTTGGATGACCCCGATCACTTTGACTCTTAAAAAGAGAGCTAGAACACCTGATTTCCAATCAAATGAGCCCCTCCGGATTTGAAACGAACACTTTTCAATAAAAGCCTTATATGCCGTCGGGGCATAACTTCTTCACTGAGGGCTCTGGCGGGAGGTGTCATCCTCAGGGACATAATTTTCCAGACCTTTCAACTACGCTGAACAAAATGACTATAAAAATTTTGATTAGACGTGTTTTGGGAATTGATTGGCGGGGGGAGGGGGCTTGTTGCCCTCCAATCACTTTTGACTATTAAAAAATACCCTTTCAACTTCTAATCGAAAACACATTTTGTGAAGTATCTACGACAACAAATGGCCATCTAAAAGTTTCTATCAGATACAATTTGGGAAAACACGAGGTGTCGAATTAGCCTTTTTAGAAGTTTCTACAACAACAAATGGCCATCTCAAAATTTCTATAAGTATTCATTTAGGGAAAATACGAGGGTTGGGAGGGAAAGGGTATCCACCCTCCGATCCCTCTGAATCTTAAAAAGGGCACTAGAACTTCTTATTACCACTCCAATGAGCTCCCTCCTAAGTTTGTACGGTCACCCTTTCTATATAAACCTTATATGCCATCAGGGCATAACTTACAAGCCTTGCCCTGCGGGCTGGGGGGATTTTGTCATCCTCAAAGACATGATTTCCGGACCTTTCAACTGCGTTGAACAAAGTGACTATCTGAAAATTTTTGTTATATGTGTTTGGGGAAATGGTGGGCATGGGAGGGGTGCCAGTTGCCCTCCAATAAATTTCGACTATTAAAAAGGACAAAGTCCCTTTCAATTTCCAGTAGAAACTTCAAAAAGAAACTTCGAATTTTTGGGATGGTTGGGGGGGGGGGGTATCCAACCTCCCATCACTCTGAATCTCAAAAAAGGTACTAAAACTTCTGATCAGCAATTTAATGAGCCGCCTCAAAAGTTTATATAAACACCCTTTTTATATATACCTTATATACCCCCCAGGGCATAACTTACAACCCTTGCCCTGAGGGCTGTAGTTGGCTTGTCATCATAAAATAGATAATTTCCACACCTTTTAAGTACGTTGAACAAAATGGGTATCTGAAAATTTTGATTGGATGTGTTTGGGGAAATGGTGGTGTGGGAGGGGGGCTAGTTGACCTCCAATAACTTTCGACTATTAAAAAGGGCACTAGCCCACTCAATTTCCAATGGAATGAGCCGTTTTTGAAGTTTCTACGACAACAAATGGTCATCTCAAAATTTCTATCAGATGCATTTCGGGAAAATACAAGGTGTGCGTTTGGGGGGCTATCCACCCTCCGATCACTCTGACTTTCAAAAACGGGCATTAAAACTTCTGATTAGTAATCCAATAAGCCCCCTCCGAAGCTTATCCGATCACCCTTTCTATATAAACCTTGTATGCTTTCAGGGCATAAGCTACAACCCTTGCCTTGGCTGCAGGGGGGGGGGGTTGTCATCCTCAATTACACAATTTCTGGACCTTTCAACTACGTTGAACAAAATAGCTATCCCAAAATTTTGACTGGATGTGTTTGGGTAGATGGTGGTCTTGGGAGCGGTGTTAGTCGCCCTTCAATCACTCTTGACTATTAAAAAGGGCACTAGCCCTCTCAATTTCGAATCGAATGAGCCCTTTTTGAAGTTTCTACAACAACTTCTTCGATACGAAGTGCCCTGGTCTAAAACCAAAAAAAGGAAAAAAAAGGAAAAAAACATTGTCCCCGGTGTGGGGACAATGTTTTAAATATAAAATTTAAATATATTAAAGATTTTCCAGAACTGAAATAAGAACCGAACTGAAAAATAACTTCTAGACATAAGCTTCTGAACTTGAGTGATAAAAGCCAAGTCAATCAATCAAACAATCACCTATTAATTTTCGATTAATTTTCGTCATGATTTTTTAAGACAATCAAACGGGAAAACGAAAACAAATTGTAGTTTTTTTCGTAAAAGCTAATGACGACAAATAAAAAAGTAAAAGTTGGTGGTTACGACTGCTGTAAGAGGAAATATGAAATTCTTATAAAACTGAAAGGACTTTAAAATATATTTGCTGATGCACAAGGCCGTATCCATGGGGAGGGTTAGGGGGTTTGAACCTTCCCCCGAAATATTTGTCCGACCCGTAAAAGCGTAACAAAAATGAAAAAAATTTTTTGATGTGTTTTTAAAAGTTCTTTTGTATCCCCCCCCCCCGAAATTTTATTTTTGTAAACCATCGTCTTCCTCCCAAAAAAATATATTGGATACGGCCATGCTGATGCATGAATGAGATTTTTGTCTATAGTTCATTGAAAAACATAGATTTTTTTAAAATACATGTTGAAATGTGTGTTGGAAGCTCCAAATTAAATAAAAAGAAGCTATAATCTAAAATTGTATGTTCCAAATATTCCTTAGACAAATAGTCATGTTCTTAAAATCCACTTGTCTTTCGCTGCTTGAGAAAACTAGCCACTGCGTTATTGGTAAAAGATTGGATATACTTTTCAGCGTTATTGAAAGTTAGCGGCGTTGTTAGTCGCCTATAAAAAATAACATATCTCGCCATTAAAAAAGCCTGCTGTTATGCTTGCATACTATTTGGAAATAATTAAAAAAACTTTTTCCACAAAATAAGTTTTTCAAAGAAAAGTAAAGAACTCTATTAAGCCAAAAATGAGCAAAAAATAAAATCAAATAATTTACCAAGCGTGAAACTACGATAAATCAGCATCGATAAATAAACGAAACCAAAAACGAACAGAAATTATAATAAATATCCGAATCAAAATCAAAACGAGCAGAAATTAAAATGAGTAGGGCTCAAAACCCCTATGTCTTCCCAAGGCCGGAGCATTATTTGCACTTTACTGAAAAATCTAAATGTTTTTACTTTCATAACTTTAATAAATCAAACAATATTAACATTTTGATTACTAAATATCAGTATATGTATATTAAACTGACAAGTCATATTCATTTGTAATTTTTCAGTAAAGTGCAAATTATCTTCTGGCCTTGGGAAGGCATAAAGGTTTTGAGCCCTACTCATGTTAATTTCTGCTCGTTTGGAGTTTTCTACGACAACTTCTTCGATACTAAGTGCCCTGGTCTAAAGAGAGAAATTTGAAAATTGAAAAGACGTGGGTATCAGATCAGATCAGAATTTGAGGTTTTCTGGCATAACCAGCAACACTTTAAGCCTCCTGAAGTACTGGTTCTACCTGCCTACCAGTGGGTAAAGGCAGGCACACATAGCAGCCCCCACCCCTGGGGTGTAAGAGGGGACTCATCAGGTGAGACCTATACCAATTTTAACTTTTAATTTGACTACAGTAACCAATCCTTGGGTTTATACCACTGCTACTGTTGATGCTTGATGTTTTTTGCTGATTGGTTTCTATTCTTCAAATTTCACAATCCCCTGTTTTGGTATTTGAAATTTGTTGCTTTATTGTGGACTACATCCTGCCTTATACCGAAACTATCTTATTCCACTGCCTATTTCTGGTCCTGTTTTGTTGTTTACTTCAGATAAGAAATGAAAAGTCAACTCAAGCCACCTCGTGCACTAAGGTCTGACAGCTCAATCCAATTCTCTGGATCAGAATCTGTTTCAGAGCAGCTACTCATGCTCACTAACCGCATAAATAGCATGAGAATCAAACATAAAATGCTAGCAGATTCATTACAACCTGACAATCTTAAATCTTTAGTGAAAGGGTTACTTGATGACCTTATATTGGCTAAGATTTCTTCCCAGGTAGATGAGGCAGTGGTTAAAATGAAAGAGGAACAGACATTCATGCAACATACTGTCACTATCTCTTCAGATAAGCTGGATGCAATCAAGCAGGAGGTGTATGCTAGCCTCAACCTAGATCTTAGTAATTTAGAGGATAAAACTCTTGAAAGCTATAACAGACGCATATTTTCTGTTGAATCTTCATTGGCTACTTTAGAGTCATCCATGATAGACCTTAAAAACTCTTTCCAGCCTATCCAATCTAACCTGGCAAGATTAAATGACCGTTTTGAACAGCAGGCTTTGAGTAACCAAATTATTGTCTTTGGGGTGAAAGAGGAGACCTCCATTGAAAACACTGAAAGTCAATTCTTGTCACTATGTGATAGAAATTTTCCTGGCATACCAATTATTCAGTCTGATGTTGTATCAGCCAAAAGAATTGGAAAACCCTCTGCAAAACGCAGACCCATATTTGTTGAATTTTGCAACTCATGAGTTCGTCAACTGCTTCTCAGACAAAAGAAGGATTTGAAAGGATCAGGGATTCTATTTTCTGAGACGCTTAAAAAACCATGCGTACACCTTCTTTCATATGCCAAGTCAAAACTTGGCTTACGTAATATTTGGTCCAGTAAAGGTAATATCCTGTATAAAACCCAATCTGGAAGAGTGTTTAAGTTTAATAATCAGAATGAAATTGATTTATGTGCTGCAAATACAGATAAATTAAAGTGATGGATTTAGATTTATTTTCTTACAATATATTGCATTGTTTCTGTAGGGATTTATTTGCTGTTCTTAAAATATTCCTCTATTATTCTTTACTGTCCTCACATAATTTAGACTGGTACCATATTACACTTTGTGCCAATAGTTTGGACGATATGTCTCTTCCCACTACTATTTCTTTATGTTTGTTTGTGATTCTGTCACCTTCACGTTGTCTGATTTACATTATATTCTTGTTGTTTCATTATACTTGTAACCCCCATAATATCAACTGGTCACACATTATAGTTTGTGCTAATACTTATAATAATATGTGCCTTCCCACTGATTTTTCTTTATGTTTGTTTATGATCCTTTCACCATCATGTAGCTTGGCTTCTATAATGTTTTTGTCATGTCAGCACATTTGCAGCTCATATAATTTTCACTGGTCCTATATTGCATTTTGGGCAGATTTTATGAATCATATATGTTATCCCACTGTTATTTATTTTTTTTTTTTTTTTTTTTATGTTTGTTTGTGATCCTATCACATTTATGCAGGCTTTTTTCTTTCATATTTTTTTAATTTCAGCATAATTGCAGCTCATATAATTTTGACTGGTTCCACATTATACTTGGGGCCAATATTTTGATGAATATGTGCCATGCCACTATTATTCCCTTATCTGGGTTAGTGATCCTAACCTTCCCGTAACCTGAATTCTATCATAATTTTTTCATGTCAGCACACATGCAACTTGCATAATTTTGACTGGTCCCATATTATATTTTTGGTCATTATTTTGAATAATATATGCCATCTCATTGATATTTCTTTATCTTATTTTTTGATGCTATCACCTTTGTGTACCCTGAATTCAATCAAATTTTTGTCATGTCAGTTTATATGCAGCTCTCATAATTTTTTACTACCCATAGTATACTCTGGGCTAATATTTGGAATAATATGTGTCATTCCATTGATATTCATTTATATTTGTCTGTGATCCTATCACCTTCAGGTAGGCTGACTACTATTATATTTTTTTTTCTCTCTTTCTTTCTCATGTCAGTTACAGCTTACATAATTTTCTGGTCCCACATTATAAATTGGGCCAATACTTTGATTCTAATTTCATTTTACTGATATTTCATTATGCTTTTTGTGATCATCTCACCTTCATGTAGCCTAACTTCTATTATTTTTTTGTCAGTCCAGCACACTTGCAGCTCATGTAATAGCAAACGGTGTCACATTATACTTTGGTCCAATACTTTGGATAATTTGTGCCATCCCACTTATATTTCTATGTGTATATTTATTATTTGTGATAATTATGGGTGATTTCTCTTTTCTTTTGAATTCTTCTATTCTTAATTCTGTTATATTTGATCAACCAATTAGGGCTGGTAAACAAGAGACACACACGCTTGACCCTCTCCTTGAATCTATGGTTAATTCTAGCTGTAATTATCACACTACCATTGATTATTGTGATAAAATTATACGCTCACTGTCTTTAAATAGTAGTTTTAATGTATTTTGTTTGAATGTGAGTGGGATAAGAGATAAATGGGATAGTCTGAAATCGTATTTGTGGTCTGATAATTCATGCCCTTTTGATGTAATTGGTTTAACAGAAACATGGTTATCTGATGGTGAAAATTTTACAGCCTATGATATGCATGGTTATGTTGCTGTCCATATCCCCAGTATGGTAACAAAGTGCTCAGGAGGTATTTCTTTATTTATAAAGTCTGATATTGAGTTTAGAAGAAGTTCTGACCTTGAATCCTTGTTTACATCAGTAGTGTCAAATAGTAGGACAGTTTATTCTCTTGTTATTGATCTGAAAAGCCAGTTTGCATGTGACACTGTTTGTTTGTTTTATAAGCCCCTCCTTTTCCAACACATTTGTTCTGCGATTTGCTTGATCAACTTTCTTGTGTGGGGTCTTTGTCTGAAAAACGTATTTGTATTTTATGAGATTTTAGTTGTAATATGTTAAATATTGGATCAAGTGTTAATTGTGACCATCTTTTTTATGGGCTTTCTTCTGCTGGTCTCCTTCCTTAAATTTTTTTTTCCTTCTCGTGCTGACCCTACTAGAAATTCTGCCACTTTAATAGACAATATTGTCATTTCTCATTCTTCTAATTTGAAGTTTACTTCTGGTCTTGTTTTCACTGATCTTTCTGATCATTTCACTATTTATGTTTCACTTTTTGTGCCTCAAACTGAGATTGTTTTGGATGGGCGGGGTGAGTCTTCCTTTAAAACTTAAACTTATAACTAAATTTCTAATTTAATACAAATTCTTCCGAGTAATGATTTGTCTAGGGTTCTTGAAGCTCATGATGTTGACTGTGCAACGAGTTTATTTTTGTGTTGTATGGGAGCTCTGTTGGATAAGCATTTTACTCTTAGAAAGAGGCCAAGGAATTCCATACCTAAATGTCCATGGATGTCTAGAGGTCTGATCAATGCTACACATATGAAGGCGTCTCTGTTTAAGGCTGCATGTAAAAGTAAGACACAGGATGATCTTTTGAAGCATAAACTTTATAAAAATGTGCTTACTTCTTCAGTACGTGCAGCCAAAAAGCTATATTTTTCGCGTCGAATTGATGAGTGTAAGGGGAATTTGCGAAAGGTTTGGACTGTAGTTAATGAAGCTCTTTCCCGCAAGAAACTCAAACAGTCCCCCCTTGTCACTACAGGAAAGCTGATGGATCTTTCGTGGACAAAAATTCTTCAGCAAGCGCCTTCAATTCGTATTTCACCTCACTTCCTTCAGTTCCTAATCCACCCTACAGCAGAGTAAGTAGTTTTCCCTTAGCAGAAAAGTCATTTTTCCTTTTTCCATGCAGTGATACCGAAACTTCTAACATTATTTCTCAGCTTTCAAGTAGCCGTTCAGTTGATGGTTTTGGTTTGAGCTGTAATGTTCTTAAAACAATCGGTCAGTTTGTTTTTAACCCCATCTCACATATAACTAACCCATCTCTTTCTTCTGGTGTTTTTCCTGATTTATTTAAAGTTGCTAATGTTGTACCTTTGTTTAAAAAAGGTGATTCATCTCTAATTTCAAATTATAGACCTATTTCTCTCCTTCCTGTAATTTCTAAGGTTGTTGAAAAAGTAGTGTATTGTAGACTCTCTTCATTTGTATTTAGTACTAATTCGTATTTAGTACTACAGGTAATTCTCTCATAACTAACCATCAGTATGGCTTTCGTCCCAGTTTTTCTACCTTGCATGCACTTTCAGATGCAACAGAGTTTGTGCGTGTTAATCTTGACAAGGGCTTGTGTGTGTTGGGTCTATTTCTTGACTTTTCAAAGGCATTTGATATGGTCATTCACTCTGTTCTTTTGTCTAAATTATCTTCCTTTGGAGTGCATGGAGTCCCACTTGAATGGTTTAGGTCTTACCTCTCAGGGAGATCTCAGTATGTTTCGGTTAATGGTACTTCTTCCTCTTCCTTGCCTATTTTGAAAGGTGTCCCACAGGGCTCTGTGCTTGGACCACTTTTGTTTTTAATTTATATTAATGATCTTGTTGATGGTCTTCATCCCCTTGTGCACCCTATACTTTTTGCTGATGACAGTAACTTCTTCATTGCTGCAGTGGACCTGCCATCTGCCATTTCCCTAGCTCAAGGTCTTCTTGATAAAGTAAAAGATTGGTGCTGGTCAATTGGTATGACTCAACAGCCAAAAAAGTGCCATTGTACACTTTAGAACCCCTTATCGTATGAGAGACGCAGGGGAACCAACCATCCTGACTTATGGGAATGATATTATACCGCAAGCTACTATAGTGAAATTTCTTGGTGTGTATCTTGACTGTTTTCTTTCTTTTAAACCCCATATAACTTATACCCGTTCCCTTGTCCTCCGCCAATCTTCAATGTTATACAGGGTTAACTCATTTCTTCCCCCTGATGTTATGCTTTCTCTTTATTATGCTTTTATTTTTCCTTACCTTTCTTATTGCTGCTCTGTCTGGGGTAGTACTAATAAATCTCTTCTCTGCTCACTTCAAAGAGCCCAAAATAGGGCAGTGAAGGCTACTTTTCTTCTTCCTCGTTTTTACCCTTCCTCTGATCTTTATAATGATACTGGAATAGCTCCGCTGGATCGTATTGTGGGTAAAAGTTACCTTTATTTAGCACATTCTGCTTTTCTAGGTAGACTCCCACCATCTCTGCAGCAGTTTTTCTTTCTGTCAGGCTCAGGTAGGTACTCTTCTTTTTTACGTAGCTTTTATCGCAGGTTCATTTTACCTAAGCGTTCATCGACAGCAGGTCAGAGGTCTCCTGTTTATCAATCTATTTTACTATGGAACTCCATCCCTTCTGATGTCCCTCTATCTCTTTCTGCAAAGGCACTTTCTCGCTGGGTATTTCCAGTATAGTAGTTTCCCCCTTTTTTCTTCATTTTTTGCATTCTATCCACAATTATGTCTTTTTTTCATTCAATATATTTCAAATATTTCTCCTATTTTCATAAATGTCTCTTATCTAATTTTTTTTTTTTTTTTTTTTTTTTTTTTTTTTTTTTTTTTTTTTTTTTTTTAGTGCTTTATAATAGTGTCTTATTTGTTTTTTGGGCGTGTTTAAATTTTTAAGTTTGTAATTGTATTGTTTTTTTTTAGTATTAATAAATTGATTGATTGATTGATTGATTGCCAACATCGTCCTTATATACCCCCAGGGCATAACTTAAAACCCTTGCCCTGAGGGTTGTGAGGGAGTGACCTCCTCAAAAACATATTTACTATCGGAAAATCAACTACGCTGAACAAAATGTCTATCTCAAAATTTTGATTGGATGTGTTTGGGGAAATCGTGGGCGTGGAAGGGGTGTTAGCTGTTTTCCAATCACTTTCGACTATTAAAACGGGCACAAGCCACTCCAATTTCCAAGCAAATGAGACCTTTTCGAAGTTTCTACGACAACTCCTTCGATACGAAGTGCCCTGGTATGGAAAAAGAAGAAGAAAAAAAAAATAATACATTGTGCAAACATTTAAAATCTACCAAGCGTGAAACTACCACAAATCAGCATCGATAAATAAATGAAACCCAAAACAAACAGAAATTGCAATAAATAACCGAGTCAAAATCAAAACGGCAGAAATTAGCAGGAGTAGGGCTCAAAACCCCTATGCCCTCCCAAGGCCAGAACATAATTTGCACTTTACCTCTTCCACGCCTATCATTTCCCCAAATACGTCCAATCAAAATTTTGAGAAAACCATGCTGTTCCACGCAGTTTAAAGTTCAGGAAATTATACCGTTGAGCAGGACACTCCCCCCACAGCCTTCAGGGCAAGGATTATAAGTCATACCCTGGGGAATATAAGTTTTTATTAAAATCTTTGTCGTAGAAACTTGAAAAAGGGCTCATTCGATTGGAAATTCAAAAGGCTAGTGCCCTTTTTAATAGTCGAAAGTGATTTGAGGGGAACTAACCCCCATCTTACGCCTACCTTTTCCCCAAACACATTCAATCAAAATTTTTAGATAGCCATTCTGTTCAGCGTAGTTGATTTCCACATACAAATTATGTTTTTGAGGAGGACAACCCCCCATAGTCCTCGGGGCAAGGGTTGTAATTTATGCCCTGGAGGCATATAAGGTTGAAATAGAATTCATTGTCGTAGATACTTCAAACAGGGTTAATTAAATTGGAAATTGAAATGGTTAGTGCCCTGTTTAATAATAGAAAGTGACTTGAGGGCAACTAGCCCCCCTATCATGCCCACCTTTTTCCCAAACACATCCAATCAAAATTTTCAGATTGCCATTTTGTTCAACGTAGTTATAACTTCTGGAATTTAGGTCTTTGAGGTTGACAACCCCTCCCCTTCAGAGCCCTCAGGGCAAGGGTTACGAGCTATACCATGGGGACATTACTTACTTAGGATCTTTACTTAGGCAGCACGATTGCGCTTTCTATGATAAATAGAAGACTACCCAATCAGTAAGTACTCAATGAAATGCGAAATCGCAGGAGTGTTAATTGAAGTTTAATATCAAAGTGGAATTTAAACTGTTTCCTTATGAAATTGTAGAGAGATAGAAGTAAAAAGGTATATTTTTCTAGTTCAGTCAAGTACGAAAATTTGATTTCTTTAAGTGAAATACACGGTGACAAAAAACTGGTCAAAAATATAAAAATTAAATTAAACGAATTGCTGTTTTTGAAGCCAAAGTCGGAATTTGACTACCTGGATAGACGACGCCTGATATGAATATTACGTCAGGTATTTAGAACGCTTCAAGTCGTCAGAAAAGTAGTCTGTGTCAAACTGTGGTATGATTTAGGCTATGATATAGGTTTGTCTTAAGATGAAATTATTAGTTTTAAAGCATAGATTTTTGAAAGAAATATTCATTAGAACCTAAAAATAGTACTTTTAAATATCTGTCCCAGGCAATCTCGTAACAATTACGTTTTGACGGTGATTTCTAACTCTTCAAATGCCAATTTTTAGGGAAAAAAGCTTGAAACTCTTTTTAAAAGATGTTTTGAATTTAGTTTATGCCAAAAAAGGTAGGTGTTATTTTATTATTAAAAAGCCATGTCCCTTAACAGATTCAACAATGTTTTGTGGTTAATGTGGCTTACAAAATCCCACTGTGTAGTGTCCTACCTGCACAAAGGTGACCAGCATAAGTTGTGATATGGAGATAACATCACTCACTTAAATCTAAAAAAAATTCCAGGATGGAAGGGATTGGGCGCAAGGCTGAAGAATTTTTCTTGTAAGAACAATATTATGTTTTCTTAAGATCTTCTAAAAATTTGATACTCTCCTATTTTTAACCCTCTGAAGAGAGGGGGAGGAGCGCACTTGTTCTTTTTCTTCAATCCTGGATGTTATTGCATAGAATATTATATTGAAATCTAGGAGTTAAGTGTGCCTACAAACTGCTCGTTACAATTTCATGGAAACAGATTCTACCGGGGTCCACACCGCATGTAAAAAATTAGGTCGAACCTGATTCAGGAAACTAAAAGACGGCTAAACACAACATCTTTTGTTTTTAGTATAAAGGCAATATTTTAGGAAATAAGCGATGGTCCAGTGGGTTTTCTTAAAGGTTTGAGACTCTTTGCGGAAAAAAGTATGTTTCAACAATGCTGGTATTTTAATAAATTTTGGTTTATTTGTCTATAGATAAGGGTCTTTGCATAGCGTTGAGGGATAACTCACTCACTGTTCCTGGTGTGGTGACTATGGTTTGGATTGGGCGTTAAAAATATGCAATGAGAGACATCAACTGACTACAAACCTGTGAGGGAATTGAACGATGCTGTGGGTAAACAGCTTGGAAATGGGTGACTCCATCTTCCACCAAAACAGTGGATTTCCGACTGTCCGAGTAATTTCTTTCTTCCAATCGGAGGACAAGATGCAAACAAGGTTTCTCCATTTTGTACATCAAATGAAAGCTTATTCTGAAAACAAAATAGTTAAAACATCAGTAATCTACTCTGGTTTTTCTTTTTCTGAGCCAAACATTATAATAAGAAAATGGTAATATCACTACATTACTCATTAATCACTCCTCCCAAATATAATATCTGCTACTGTGACAATTGCCCCCCTCCCCAAAAAAAAACTTGATAATAGCCTTCTGAAATATGCGAAAGTTCTCAATTTTTTTTAAAGGTGGCATTACTTGGCATTGAGCCAACTGCTGATGAGAAATACACACACAAAATAACTCAAACAAACAGAATCAGCAAGCTTTTGTTTATGGCCTGCTGGGACGCAACGACGCTACTGCCACTGTAGTGCCTCTCATATTTGAAAGGAGTTGTGAACAAAGAATGGAAAGGTATTACCCTTTTACTATTATAGTGTTTAGGTCGGAAAAGAAATCTTGCACCAAGATTACCAAATATTTTGGCTTCAGATTTAAATAGCTAACTAATTTCAACATAATTGTGTTCAGTAGCTCTAGTTGATTTTTTTTTATTTTGTGGTAATTCCTAGTAGCCTAGAATTATGTTTTACAATAGGCCCGACAATAGGAGGATTAACCAAAATATTAAAATAAAGGGGGAAAAACACAAATACCTTTTATTTTTTGTACGTCTTGTTGCTAAAAAAAATCAGAAATGTCCGATAAATATCAAATACCTCTTTTATACTTCGTTATCCTCACTAAAAATCCAGGAGGGAGCCACAACACCCCAATATTTCTACACATACAGTCACAGAATGTATCTAGTATGCTTTTAAGGCTTAAGAATGCAAATGAATATAAAGTAAAGGTAAAGGTAAAGGATGCGGCATTAGACCCTTAAGGTCCGTATCGACGGTGCTAATCTCCGTCTCAAGGCCCTTCAGCCAGAAAGTGCAATGAAGGGATGGTTCTTCAGCATAGAGTGGCACATTTACTAACGATGAATAACATCTAATGTCCTTGAACAAATTCGTAACTTCACTAGTTGACACAGTTTTGGCCCAATAAATTAAATCGGTAATTTTATAGAGCTTCATTCGCTGAATTTTCTATACATATTTAATTGTTTTACTTATCAATTGATTACAGTTTTAATTTCCAAAATCTGGGAATTCTAAACTACAAGAAAAAACAAATAAACAATAGATGTAAGAATATGTCAGTTTAATCTGGATCTAAAATAATTCTCTTTGGAATCACATGCGACTGTCTTAAACGAAGGGGGGGGGGGGGGTGAGTCGGTTATTTCTGTTGTTTTATGAAAAATGGAGGAGGATTTGCTAAGTTTTTTATTTCTAGAGAAATTGCTTACGAATCGTTCTGGAGCTACCTCTAACAGAAAGCTCTACGAATAACGTAGTTTTTAGCGCGATAATGCGAGAAAGGACACGATTGCTAGGACATTAGGTAGTGCCCGAAAGGAATGGAAGGATGTCATTAGGAAAGATTTAAGGGAAATCAGAACATCAGTAGGGGGGGGGGATACTCCGGGCTCTACGCCTGAGGCTCTAAATAATATACCCTAAACCTCATTTGTATATAGAATAAACCTTCGACCTATATATTCAGGTCATGACAATTATATGAATACATTTTTTATTTGGGTTGAACGAAACTGGTCTTATGACACGCGATTGGGTGAAGTAAATTAGACACATTTTATAACACGAACCGAATTTTAATGAATGAAAAAGTGACAAAGCTGCTACCCTTTTTTTCTTATGACATACGCTTAGGTAAAGTAAGCCAGCAAACTTATGTCACCAGTGAATCAATTCCTATGGCATTCTTTTCAAAGAGAACTTATGATCATCCATGTCCTAACCTCCAAGGGGCCCCCAATACCCCTCCCCCAAATTTTTGCCCACCTCTTTTTTTGGACTTGAATGTTTTAGGAGCTAGAATTTCTTGGGACTCAAAATTTTCGACAGAAGTTTTTAGGGGCTTAGAATTTTTTTTTCTTAGAATTTCGTGGAACTTAGATTTTTTTGCTCAGAATTTTTCGGACTTTGAATTGGACATAGAATTTATTTTGGATTTTTATGGACATATAATTTTTTTGAAATTATAATTTCTTGGACTTAATTCAATTTAATTAAATTTATTCGAATAAAAAGATAACACAAACATCAATAACAATAAAGATTCTAGAAGAGAACTTGTTAAGGACCAAAAAAGGAAAAAATTAAAGTAACACTGAAAAAAAGATAAAAGAAAAAAACATGGGTAATTAAAGGAAATTGGTTAAAAATTGAAAGATTAAATTATATTATCAAATTTTGTTACATTTTTGTACAGCATACAGGAACTTGTGACTAGTTCAGCACTGGAGAATATTTTGTTCCATTGAATAGTGGATTGGTAAATGGGATATTGCTGGGCAGCACTAGAAACGCATTTAGGAATTATAAAGGCTCTATTGGATGAATAGAAAAAGTGGGCTTCCCAATTATTAATGTTATAAAAGGTTAGTAGTTGAGGGGGAAGATTATTGTGGAAAGCAGAGTAAGTAAGCGATAAGTTTAGTTTTTGAATGATCTGATCAAGTGGAGCTATGCCAAAATCTGAATACAAATCACGGGTTGGATATAGACAGGGAAGCCGAAAAACTGCTTTAATGGCAAGGTTTTGGGCAAATTTGAGTTTTTTAGTGAAAGACCGGTTTGTATTTCCCCAAACTGATCCGCAATAAGAAAAGTAAGGAAAAATAAAGGTATAATAGAGGGTAACTAGGACGTCAGGAAGAAGAAAATAATTCACACGGTTAATAAGAGCTACTTGTCTCAAAATTATTGCTGTGATGTAAGAAATATGATTAGAGAATGATAAGCATGAGTCAATCAATACACCAAGAAACTGGGCAACCTCCACTTGTGGGAGGATGTCGGAGGAGTACTTGAGACCAAGAGCAGGTTGAATTACGTCTTTGTTATAGGGGGTTCTGAATAATACTATTTGACTTTTTTTGCTATTAATTGTCATGTTATTCGTAAGGCACCACGCCTGGACTCTGTTCAGAAGGACTTGGGCAGAGGTTATTACCGATGGTAAATTGGTGTCAGTGATGTAGAAGTTGCTGTCATCAGCAAATAGTACAGGATATACTGAAGGGCCCAGGTCCATAATAAGATCATTGATATATAGGAGAAATTAAATATGGCCTAGAACGGAGCCTTGCGGGACACCCCTCCAATTTCAATTTTTTTTCAATTTATAACTGGGATTTATTTTACTATATACATAAAAACAAACAAACAAAATACCCCCAGAAGCAAGCTTGTGCGTGGGTAATCCCTTCTAAACTCATAAAAAATAATAATAACAAAATAAGATCCAAAATAATAACTCTTTTCAGTTAATATGAATACAAATACAAGTTCTGCCCTCCAACTCAAAAACTAGTACTAACATACTATACATAGCCCCCTGCCACTAATCACGTACCCCCCCCCTTTTTAGCCAATTCATTAAAAATAATAAATTACTAAACAATACGATCTCAATAAACTACGGAACAGCAGCAGGTCATCCACACATTTAAGTTCCACTGGTAAACTATTCCAAGCACTCGGACCGGCATGACGGATAGAAAAAAATGATCTTGTCGCTTGCGGAATCGGTCTTCGAAATTCTTCCAAATTTCTAGTTCCATGCTCATGAACATCACCCCCACTCACAAACATTCCCTTAAAACAAACAGGAACACTACCATAAAGATACTTAAACATGAACTGTGTTTTGTAAAATTTAAAAAGACCCGATACCGGTAGAATCTTCAGCGTCATAAACTCATTACGAACAGATGATCCTCTATTATCCTTACCAATCAAAAGCCTTATTGCCGAATTTTGTAGTACACGCAGGGGCAGAAGATGCGTTCCAAAAGTAGACGACCATACTGAAGAACAATATAATAGATATGGATGTACAATTGAAAAATACAATAATCTTAATATACTAGTTGGGAGAAAATTTTTCAGTTTACGCATAATTCCAACATTACGTGCAAGTTTCATAGACACACAATCAATATGATCTACAAAACTTAAAGTTTCATCAATAATAATCCCCAAATATCTAACACTCCTCTTTCGTGGAATCATTGATGTACCATTACTTAAATTATTCACCCATGGGTAATAACTTGGAGATCTGCTATATATCAATAAACAAGACTTATTACAATTAAGTTTTAACCTATTACTTCTCATCCACCTTTCTATATTCTTAAAACCTTCTCGTAATTGCGACATCAATTCATTCTCAGTCCTACCACATACGGTTAATTTCGTGTCGTCAGCAAACATAACTAGGGCTTTACTAGGTTTAAGTGTCTCTAGAGGAGGTTTAATAATAGTATACAACCCATCAACTGCACTTGACAAATCATTTATATAAATAGAAAACAAAAGTGGGCCTAGGGGTGATCCCTGGGGAACTCCACAATTTATAAATCTACTGTCAGAACGTGCATCATTAACCTCCACAAACATTGACCTTGAATTTAAGAATGATTCTAACAACTTCAAAGCATTTCCCCTAATACAACAATTTTCTAACTTCATTAACAAAATATCATAAGATACAGTGTCGAACGCTTTCGCAATATCCAGAAAAATTGATGCAACTTTAAGGTTATTGTCTAATGCATCATTAACATATGTAGTCAAAAACAACATTGCATGCTCACTAGAATAACCTTTTATGAAACCAAATTGATTTTGATAAAAAAATAAATTCTTTTCAAGATACTTTTCTAGCCTTATATATACTAGCTTCTCGAAAATTCTAGCAATAACTGGTAGCAGCGAAATGGGACGGTAATTACTTATATCATTTTTATCACCCCCATTAAATATTGGAACAATCTTCGCTCGTTTCAAACACTTTGGAAACACACCACTTTTAAAACAACCATTTATTAGTGAAACCAGTTGTTTAATAACACACTGTAGAACAAACTTTAGCACTCTTATAGATATTAGATCAACACCTGAAGCTTTATTTTTCATACCCATTATTACATCTGTTATTTCACTTTCAGTTACCTTAGTCATTAAAATAGAAGTATCACAACTGGGAGGAAGATATTGATCAAAAGTACCATCACTCCTATCGCAATAAATAGATCCGGCAACATTATTACCTACACTAGAAAAATAATCACACATCTGATTAGAAAGTTGAACTGGAGTTTGATCTGACTGAAGATTTGGCAACGTAACTCTTCTCTTGCCAATAAGAGGCCTGAGGAGACTCCACGTCTTTGCCGGGTTACCCTCACTCTTTTTGAATTCTTTAGCTAAATACTCAATTCTAGCCTTCCTCAATAATTTATTTAAAGCAACATTATACTTACGATAAATTTGCTGGTTTAGTACGCTTGCCTCAATTATACTATTTTTATATAATTCATGGCGCCTTTTCATAGATCTAAGAAGACTACTGGTAATCCACGGTTTTCTTGCAGAATCATATTTACTCTTGTTTTTTTTTTTACGCATCCGGCAGTTTTCTCTTAGACTACTACACAATTGATCATACCACTTACAAAATTTAAGATCCGGATCACTTATTGCATTCAAAAACTCCCAATCCATACACTCTAATTCATTCTTAAATCGTACAAGAGAATCCGCGTCCACAGTCGGTACAATTGGGCTACAAAAACACCCAGCTGTATAATTATGGTCCACTTCAGCAGAAAGAAACACTCCACAGTGGTCTGAAACATCATTTACCAGCACTCCTGGTTTCCAAAAATTCACGTTCGTGAATATATTATCAATTAAACTAGCTGACGTGTTACAAATCCTTGTACAAATATTTATACCTGGGAACAATCCGAAACTAGACATTAAATTTAACAACCTAGTAGTTGCACGATTACTAAGTACCATCATATCTATGTTAAAATCACCCGCTATGAAACTTGGGCAACCTGATACATTCAACATTTCCAATTGCTGCTCCAATAACTCTAAAAACTCTATCTCTGAAGCAGAAGGCGGCTTATACAAAATAAGAACCAAAAACTTGGATCCATTTCTACTTATTTCCAACACCATTGACTCAAAAATCATTTCACGATAAATGCAAATATCCTGTCTAGTCTTAACTGCAAAACCTGATTTAATATAAACTGCTAATCCTCCATGCTGTCGAGTCTCCCTATTCCTATTAATAAATTCATAACCATTAATATCTAACAAAGATGAGTTATCGTTCCGAAGCCATGTCTCAGTCAACGCCACCACATCAAAATTCGGATCCGAACACAAATCTGAAATATAATGTAGAGAACTATTTAACCCCCGGCAGTTTAGATGTAATATATGCAGAGTTTGTGGCCCCCGCCGCGTCACATAATCCTTAAGATCACTTGCAAATACATACTTAGAATTTTCCAAACAAACCTGATTATTCCCATCTCCATCAAACTCTCGATTTAACATCTCATTCATTCGATCCGCAAACTTTACGTGACTATTCTCAAGCAGCGCCAGTCTCTCTTTATTTAATACCATTATCAAAATTCAACGCACATTGTAGGGCAGAACTTGTACTCAGCAACAGAAATCCCAAATATTCAATCATATAACGGAACGAAAGTAATATAAAAAAAACAAAATAAACATAGAAAAAATCAAAATAACGAAAAGATACAACGAAAACATCCTTATCTCCGAACAGATAAGGGCTGAGAGGATACTCCACCTAAGCTCACACTCTGTACCCTTCCAGATAGATAAAAATCAAACCAAGAGCGGGAAACACCACGAATACCGTAACTATTTAATTTACTTATTAAAATACTATGATCTACCGTGTCAAAGGCCTTAGAAAAATGCAAAAATAAACACAATACAGTTGTTTTAAGGTCGAGTTGTGAGCGTATGAACTGTGTGGCGTAAATTAGAGCATGAGAAGTTGAAAATTTCGGCCTAAAGCCATATTGGTGAGGAGAAATCAAGGAAACGGAGTGCTGACTGTCAAACAGAAAGGGAGAAAGACGTCTGAAGATGATCCTCTCGAGCACTTTCGATATAACACGAAGAATTGAGATTGGACGATAATCACCTATCTCAGTTGGATCGCCCTTTTTAAGAACTGGGATAACAATGGCTGACTTTAGTAAATCAAGGAAAACTCCGTGGGTTAAAGATAGGTTGGCAATATGCTTCATGGGCTCGTAAACAAAAGAAGATATGGTCTTCAGGAGCTTATTACTTAATTCAAGACAGTCAGGTGTAAAACTAATATGAAGAAAACCGATGATTTGAAGTACCTCATTGCTATCAGTTGGGCAGAAAAACATGGATCTAGAATTGAAGCAAGGGAATACAGCCTGTAAGGAGGAGCGGGAATCAGTATGAGGAACATTAGAAAAATAATTATTAAATACGTCAGGTGCATGTAAAGGGTCAATTAATCTACCATTTCTGTCTTTAAGGCGAATAGGTATAGGCTTTGATTTTCTATTTTTTGAGAGTATATCATTAATGGTGGACCAAATCTCTTTGAGGTTTCCTTTGCAATTGAGAATTTTTGTATAATAATGATTTTTCTTCGCTTCACGGATGAGCTTAGTGTATAAGTTTTTATAATTTTTATAATTTGATAGGACAAAATCACTACTGTTCTTACAGGCTAATTTATATAATTTGTTTTTACGATATGAGGAGACAATGAGGCTATGTGACATCCAGGGGCATATAGGAATAGTTTTCCAGTTATGTTTACGAATAGGAAAAGTTGAATGGATTTGTGGCACAAAACCATTTGTGGCAGAATTTACCATTTGACAATTTAAAACATCGGACCAGTCAGTGGTTCTTAGGCAATTAATAAAATGGGTTATATTTGCAGAGCTGTAGTTTCTAGTAGGTGTTGGGATGTTAATTCTAGAGCGTAGAGGTAGTGGTTGCGAAGGTAGTGACAAGTACGTACGAGGTTTATAAAATAAGGAGAGTATATAGGAAGATTTATTTGTGTAGAAAAAATAGATTCGCACTCTGATAGCCTGGTAAAATTTACATTCGAACAGATGTAACGTGAGATACCCCCAGAACACTTTGTCAATCTCCTGAGGATATGGATTATTTGGTAACAAGGGAGTAAAAAATCACTAGTATCATCATTATCGGAAAGCCATGTCTCTGTTAGTCCTATTAAGTCAAAAGGGCAGACACTATTGAATGAAATTAAATCTTTAAACTTGAGCCACTTATCCCGGATGCTTCTGATGTTGAAACAAAGAACATTAAGGGAATTATTATTTACTAGTTTTAGCTTCACATTGGTAGCAAAATTGAGAATACCAAGGTAATTACAACTAGCATGAGTTAAAGTACCATCGGGGCTGCTTATAGGGTTGGCATGCTGATTACTTTCTATATTGGAGTAATTAAAAGCAATGTTATCAGAAAGGGATAAATTAGTTAAAAACGGAAAGTCACACATTAATTAGTCGTCAGGAACTCTTGTTGGGTATCTATTACAATGTATTGGGGACTTGGTAACAGTTGGGATTGTAGAAAATGTTGTGTTAGAATGGCATTCCATGCCTTCTTTAAAGGATAAAAGTTGGACCGTAGCTTTTTGCCAGATTTCCTCTCCTAGGAGCGTAGTAATGGCCTTTTTTTAAGGATATTTTTCAGTCCAACTGGTTCATTGCAAACCTCGATAAGATGGGAAACTGCAAGGTATGTGGCTAACCTTTGCCATTCTTGATTATGATGATGAATAACTTGTGGATGTGATAAAACTGGATATTGGGAAGAGGAAGGCTGCGATTTGGCCTCAAGTTGAGGAAATTGAGTGGACCATTGGGTAAAAGAGAAGCCTTTATCTCGGGGTGGACTTTTCAAAGAAGCTGGTTCAAAATGTTTTGTATCCTTTTTTGCACAAAGCTCGATGAAGATACGTTTCTTTGAATTAAATGTGTGCTTCAAAATGTTTTGTTCTCTGTTTTGCACAAAGCTCTATGAAGTGGGAATTTATCGAGATTTAATCAGACACAGACAGCACTACCGGCTCACAAGTTGTATAATAGAGTCTATAATAGGTGAATTAGGTTTTTACCAAAGACCGAGAGAGATGAATCGGATTCTTTTTAGAGCTAGACACATATGAAATGGGAATTTATCAAGATTCAGTTGCACACAGACAAAACTACGAGATGAAAAATGGTATACTAGAGCCTGAAATAGATAAATTAAGTTTTAACAAACTGCGAGATAGATGAATCGTATCCTTTTTTTGACATATGAAGTGGAAATTTATCAAGATTTAGTCAAACATAGACACTACTGCCAGCTCACAAGTGGTATACTAGAGTCTGAAACAGATGAATTAGATTTTTAACAAAGTCCGAGAGAGAGATGAAGCGGATTCAGTTTGGAATTAGAGACATATGAAGTAGGAATTTATCAAGATTCAGTCAGACACAGACACTACTAACAGCTCAAAAATGCTATACTAGAATCTGAAATAGGTGAATTAGGTTTTTACCAAAGTCTGAGAGAGATTATTTGGATTATTTTAAAGTTAGAGACATATGAAGTGGGAACTTATCAAGATTCAGTCAGACACAGACACTATTACCAAGTCACTATAGGTAAACCGGTGTCTGAAATGGGTGGCTTAGGTTTTTACCAGAGTCTGAGAGAGATGAATGGACTCTTTTTATATGTAGAGACACGTGAAGTTCACATTTATCAAGGTTCAGTCAGACGGAGACAATACTATCAGCTCACGAGTGATATGCTAGAGTCTGAAATAGGTGAATTAGGTTTTTCCCAAAGTTTGAGAGAGATGAATCGGATTCTTTTTAGAGCTAGACACATATGAAATTTGAATTTATCAAGATTCAGTCAGACACAGACACTACTATCAGCTGAAAAATGGTATACTAGAGTATGAAATAGGTGAATTAGGTTTTCACTAAAGTCTAAGAGAGATGAATTGGATTCTCTTTAGAGTTACAGACATATGAAGTGAGAATTTATCAAGATTAAAGCACACACAGACACTACTATGAGCTCACAAGTGCTGTACTAGAATCTGAAATAGGTGAATTAGGTTCTTACCAAGGTCTGAGAGAGATGAATTTGATTGTTTTTAGAGTTAGAGACATATGAAGTAGGAGCTTACAAGGATTCAGTCAGACAGATAAACTACTACTATCTCACAAGTGGTATACTAAAGTCTGAAGTAGGTGAATCAAGTTTTTACCAAAGTCTGAGGAGATGAACTGAATTCTTTTTAGAGCTAGAGACCTATGAAGTGGGAATACATAAAGATTCAGTATACACAGACACTACAGCCAACTCATAAGTGGTATACAAGAGTCCGAAATAGGTGAATTAGATTTTTACCAAAGTCTGAGAGAGATCAATCGGATTTGTTATAGAGTTAGAGACAGCTGATTTGAAAATTTATCAAGGTTCAGTCAGATAGAGACGCCACTACCAGCCCACAAACACCTGCTCAGAAACGCAAACACACAAACACAGACATGGGGAGAGGCACAGAGGGAGAGAGAGAGAGAGAGAGAGAGAGAGAGAGAGAGAGAGAGAGAGAGAGAGAGAGAGAAAGGGAGAGGGAGAGAGAGGAAGAGAGAGAGAGAGAGAGAGAGAAGAGAGAGAGAGAGAGAGGAAGAGAGAGAGAGCAAGAGAGAGAGAGGAGAGAGAGAGAAAGAAAGAGAGAGACAAAACACCCATAAACACATAGAGCCAGACACGCAAACACACAGAGGCAGACACGAGGACAAGCAAACATCCGCTCAGACACTCAGGCATGGCGAGAGCGAGTGAGAGAGAGAGAGAGAGAGAGAGAGAGAGAGAGAGAGAGAGAGAGAGAGAGAGAGAGAGAGAGAGAGAGAGAGAGAGAGAGAGAGAGAGAGAGAGAGAGAGAGAGAGAGAGAGAGAGAGAGAGAGAGAGAGAGAGAGAGAGAGAGAGAGAGAGAGAGAGAGAGAGAGAGCAGAGAGAGAGAGAGAGAGAGAGAGAGAGAGAGAGAGAGAGAGAGAGAGAGAGAGAGAGAGAGAGAGAGAGAGAGAGAGAGAGAGAGAGAGAGAGAGAGAGAGAGAGAGAGAGAGAGAGAGAGAGAGAGAGAGAGAGAGAGAGAGAGAGAGAGAGAGAGAGAGAGAGAGAGAGAGAGAGAGAGAGAGAGAGAGAGAGAGAGAGAGAGAGAGAGAGAGAGAGAGAGAGAGAGGTAAAAAACCTAATTTACTTATTTCAGATTCTAGTATACCACTTCTGAGCTGGTAGTAGTGTCTATATCTGAAGGAATCTTGATAAATTCCCACTTTATATGTCTCTAACTCTAAAAAAGAATCCAATTCATCTCTCTCAGAGTTTGCTAAGAACCTAATTCACCCATTTCAGACTCTAGTACACCACTTGTGAGCTGGTATTAATGTCTGTGTCTGATTGTATCTTGATAAATTCCTACTTCATATGTCTCTAACTCTAAAAGGAATCTGATTCATTTTTCGCAAACTTTTGTAAAAACTTAATTCATCCATTTCAGACTTTGGTATACCACTTGTGAGCTGATAGTAGTGTTGTGTCAGACTGAATCTTGATAAATTCCAACTTGATGTGTCTCTACTTGTAAAAAAAAATGCAATTCATCTTTCTGAGACTTGGGTGAAAACCTAATTTGCCTTTTTCAGGCTCTAGTATACCCCCTGTGAGCTAGCAGTAGTGTCTGTGTCTGACAGAATCTTGATGAATTCCCACTTCATATGTCTTCAACTCTAAAAAAGAATCTGATTTATCTCTCTCAGACTTATGTAAAAACCTAATTCACCTATTTAAGATTCATGTATACCACTTGTGAGCTGGTGGTAGTGTCTGTGTCTGACTGAATCTTGATAAATTCCCGCTTCATAGACCTTTGTGCAAAACAGAGTACAAAACATTTTGAAGCACACATTTGATTCAAACAAACGTATGTTCATCAAGCTTTGTGCAAAACACAGTACAAAACATTCTGAACCATCTTCATGGAAAGTATTAAGTGTAAAAAAATTATATCTCCAAAGATATTTTTTAAGTCAAAAATTGTGAGTTTGAAAAATTCTTAGTCCAAAAATGTAAATCCAAAAATTCCGAGTCCCAAAAAATCCCATCTCCAAAAATATTCTAAGTTCAAAAAAAGTGAGGAGGCAAAAAGATTTGGGGAGGGGTATTGGGGGCCCCTTGGAGGTTGAGATATAGATGATCATAAGTTTCCTCAAAAAAATGCCATAGGAACTTATTCATTGGTGACATATGTTTGCTGATTTAATTTACCCAAGCGCATGCCATAAGAAAAAAGGGGTAGCATATTTGTCGCTTCTTTCACTAGAACTTGGTTCTTATTATAAAATGTATCCAATTGACTTTACCCAAGAGCATGTCATAAGACCAGTTTCATTTAACCCAACTAAAAAATTTATTCATATAATTGTCATGGCCTGAATATAGAGGACAAAAGTTTATGTTATATACAAATGAGGTTTAGGGTATATTCTTTAGAGCCTTATGCTTAGAGTCTGGAGTTGTGTCCCCCCTCCCACTACTAACATCTTGTAAGGATGTAAAGAGAATGGCTTTGAACAGATCAGAATGGAGGAGGAACATGCACAGTTTTGTTGGCCTCAGGTGGCTTGGTGCTGTAGTGAGCGTTTAGTATTGGTAGTAGTAGTTTTCTGAAAATATGCTTTGTTTCAAAATTGCCTCTCTTGCAACTAAAAAAGCTTAAAAGCTAAGAGTGGGACTAGTAAAACTAAAAATTTTTCTTTTTTAAATTGGTAACAAGTTGGATTTGCCCAGGCTCCTCCTCCATCTTACCCTGTGCAAAGATCCATCTGTGGCCACCTAACACAAAATCTGCAGGGATTTTAAGTCTTTTTTCATAGTTTCATTCTGGCATAATATGTCCATGCAAAATTTCTGTTACCATCTTGCTAAACATTCAGTATTAATATTCTAGGTACACAGTCTTTGTGTATATGGAGGAACAGCTTAAGTCAGCTATGCTCCTCTTTATTGTACATTCACTGACTAAGACTGAACCACTTCAATTGTCACTTTCCAGCACCTCTTGACAAGTTATATAGTTCCTATTCTCATCTGTAAATTTTTCTATCTAAAAAAAAGAAATTTTAAGCCTAACAAATTCTGAGTTTAAAAAATTCTAAGTCCAAAAAATTCCAAGCCCAAAAAACTGTAGTTCCAAAAATTCTGAGCCCAAAAAATTCTAACTCTAAGTTCCTTGGGATATTTCATGACCTGAGTTTGAAATTATGCTATTGTTTTTTTAATCAAATTTTTTTTCACACCTTCTTTTACTTTGATGACTTTCTAAAAAATTGCATCGAGATTTTGAAAAAAAATATGCATGTGCACTTTTCTACAGTGAAAGATGGAAAAGGAGAAGATTAAAAAAGAAAATAATTGCAAACACAAAATAATGGAACAACTCGTCTAGGAAATAAGAACAATAGTCAAAATTATGTACATGCAAATAGATAAACATGTAAAAATAATGCATAAGTATGAAAAAAAATGCATAAAGTACATAATATGGAATAATTGACAAATAAATCACTAAAAAAAAATAAATAAAGATAAAATCATATTTTTCACAAAGCAATAGCCATTTTCTTTCAGCTTATTTCCTTTATGCTTTTAACATAACCATGTCTTTCATTTTTTTTCTTTATAAGGATTTTTTTTTAAGTTTTCTGAAAAAAATACATCCTGCTTGTAAATATGTATTCCACTCCTTTCTATAGATTTTTAAATATCTTAAATCAAAATAAAATTCATATTCAATTAATGTGTCTATTATACTCAAACTTCTGAGTTTCCAAAAATAGGCTAGAGCATCTATGGAGGTTTGTGGCAAAAAAAGAAAGGAATATTTCTTTGTACCTTGAATAGAATAGATTAGGGAGGGCCATATCCTTCCTAGTTTTCGTAGAAATTTTGTTTTGCATCTCCGTTTAAGAAGGTGAAAAAATTCCCGTCCCCTCCCCTTGCATTTTTTTTAATTAGCACTGCTGGAAAAGAATGGCTTTAAATGATCATTATACAATATTTTACAACAGAATAAAAACTTCTCATTTTATAATACAAGGCAGGTACTTACAGTTCGAATTAGACAAATTAGTCATTCAAATTGAGATCATGCTTTATAATTTAAAATGTCACGCACATTCGAAAAAGATAATGCCATGCTTGCACTCCACATGAAAGGACACTTGGAAGTCGTTTAAAACAACGGAATTAAGGTCCTATTGCTTTTTGGCTTTAATTTAGGATGGGTTACATAACAAATTTAGTTAATGTCGGACTTAGGTTCCAATTTGGCTGTTTCAGAGTACTTGTTGTAAATATTTTTTTCATGTGCGCTTGAGGGTGTAATACAACTCACTAGCTCAGTGTACAGATACACATTTCGCATTAGGTTTTTATAATTTTATTTTTAACTTGAAGAGGAATTTTTGGCTATTGGACCCATAAATAAAGCTTTTAAGGGAAAAATATACTTATTTTAGAGCTGTCGCGCAGAGGAACTACCAACCATCTGGGGCCAAAGGAAAAGTAGGTTGAAATGGGTTGGGAGTATGTCTAAAGGAAGGATTTAAGGGGAATTGGAACATCTTGGGAGGATGTAAAGAGGCAGGCGTTGAATGAACTGGGATGAAGGAGGGGTTTTACGTAGCTGTGTTGGCTTCAAGTGGCTTGGTGCTACAGTGAGTTGATGGTAGTAGTCGCAGTAGTAGTAGTAGTAGCAGTAGCAATAGTAATAGTAGTAGTAGTAGTACGTAGTAGTAGTAGTAGCAGCAGTAGTGGTAGTATTAGTAATAGTAGTCCCGCAGAGGATAGTAATAAGCAATATCTACTACAGGCACTACTTTTTAATGTACTCAAAAGAGCTAGGAGCTGTTAAATACACCCTAAGATTTCGTATTAAGATTAATATTAGAGGCCCAAAGCTTCAAAGTGATTAGAACAACAAATCGGTTAAAACGAACTCATACATTTATCACCTTCCCTCGGTAGGATATTTTCAAATATTGCTTTGAAATTCCAGGGAAGTGGCATCCTCTTAACAGCGCTTGAAATGTCGTGCCTTCACCTTCAACAGATGAGTACTCATAATTCAAACACTTCAAACATTAGAGTAGCTTCTGAAATAACGCTAAAAACTCTTAACATTTTGTTTAATCACTTTCTAGCAAAGATGCTGATATAAAATAACATGGAATTGACCGCTCGGAGTTTTAAATTAGTTTCAAGTTTTTTTTTTTTTTTTTTTTTTTAAACAAAATCAATATGAATATACTACATTTATTTTTTAAAGCCAGATAGAAAGTATTTTTTTTTTAAATAGTACATACTCTTTCGGAATTTATATTTTAAAAGCTCTTTTTAAGCTAAAAATGACAGAAAATGGTGTTTTTCTGGTAATAAGCATTTCTTCGATTTCATGAACGGATATTCAAGTCAAAATAGGGCCCAAAAGGATACTTCAAAATTTTAATTTCATTCTGTCTCCCTCCAGCAAAAGGTGGAAATCCATTATTTCCTGGTCTAATTTAGGGTGCAGTGAAAGGAAATTACCCTAACTCCTAAATAAAACCTAACTGTCATTCACTTCTATTTGAATTTTACTTTATCTAATGTACAACATCCTAACTAACGTAAGGAATTAAAAAAAAAAAAAAAACTTGTAAAAAGTTTAAGAAAAATAAAAAGTGATTTAAAAGTGTAAAACAAGCAGAAATAAAGTCCAAATTGAAAAGGCTAAAATGAATCATCAAGTCAATTTTTAAATGGCAAGCATTCCTATGGGTGAATAACTGAAATCTAAAACTAATGGAAACTAAAATGAATAATTAATTCAAACTTAAAAAAAAACAGAAATCAACACAAATAAAATCGCCATTTAAATTCTCTAAGCTGTAGCGCTAAATGTTCTCTGATACATTGAATCTGATGCTGCAATTTTCAATAATTTTTAAATTAAAAACAAATTCAATTTTGGGGGAGGGATAGTTTCGTCACTCTTTTTCTCAGTGAAAATTCCAAAATCAAGGCATTTTTCAAGAAAAACACAAAAAAGGTATTTTTAAAAATCTACGAGAGAGTTTAAGTAAGTTTGTCAAAGGAGAATAAAGAGCTAGATTAAAACCTAACACGAGAAAAAATAAAATGGCATAATAATCCAAACTTAAAATGAAAATAAATTCCAAAATATGAATTAATAAAACCCAAAACGAACAGAAATTAAAAGTAATAACCACACCATACAGAAAGATAACAGACGCTATTCTGGATGAATTCTAAGAATGAACAGAAATTATAATAACTAATTAATAAAAGAATAGAAATTGTCACAAGTAAGAGTAAGGCCAAGGCCAAACGTGGCTAAGGCCTAATGTTATAAACTAATGTTAGCTACGTTTTCCGATTTACGATCTACATTTTATTCAATTCTAGTAGACAGGAGTTGTTTGGTAATCGGTATTTTTTTCCGCTGACGACTGCTGATGAAAGAGGGAGTGTTTGCAGAGTATATCATGAAAAAAAACACTAAATAGTGAAGTCATAAATGAATTCCTTTTCCCGGGAAGGAAAGGGCAATTAAAAAAAAAAAAACAGAAAAAATAACGCTATATAATTTGATCGGCATGGGCCCAGAACTTCAAGAAAGTTCAAAGTATCAGGGGGTTGGGCCCAAATTAGTCCCTGCCTTAAACCTTAGGAAAATCAAAGCCTATTTGTCATAAATAAAAAAAAAGTTTTGAAGGCTGTCCAAAAATCATCCACCTATAAAAATGCTGCTGGCAGAATGAATTATGTCAAGATCCACTAAATCAAAAAATAAATTGAAATTAACATAAATAAACAAGCCAGGCCTAAAGCAAACAGAAATCAGCAAAAACAGGAACAGGGCTACCATCAACTAAATCTTTTAAAAATCAGTGCGTCATTTGCGCTTTACAAAAACCGATATTTATATACAGCAGTTTTTTTTTCGTTTGTTATTGTATCAGCAACAACACACACAGAAAAAGAAAATTATATCACAAGGCTAATCAAGGTTTAAAAATAAGAATTTTTATATTTCCCCTGGTGTCATTTACGTTCTATCGATGACGAAATGTATTTTGAGCAGTTTGGTTTTTGTTGGTCTAAATATCGAAAAAGATTTATAGTATTTTTTTTTAACTGGTTTCTGTTCGTATTTAATTGACATGGTTCCTAATTGGTTGAAAAACGCCTGTAAAGTTTTTTTTAGTTTTTCTGCTTAAAAATAGAAATGTTAGATTGTAGTTTGAATTTCAGTCAAATTTAGATTGTAATTTGAATTCAGTCAAAATTTTCAACCAACTGTAGTTTTTGTGGAATAAATTTTTGATATCAGTTTTATTATAAATTTTTGAGAGAATAGGGTGCGGATTTTTATTCTTATGAATATAAAGTCTGTAAATTTTGGGTCTTCTATAGGGCTGAGGCCCTCGTGCCACTGTCTTGTAAACGTCTTTTAATATAGATGTATCTTAATCTGCCATTTTATTAAAGAATATCTTTATGTTATTATTATCCCAAATGCTTGCTGGTTTAAATAAATACACTTCAAAGTCATTCATTTGAAATATGAATGACTATAATAATAGTAATAGTGAATGACTATTATTAATAATAATAGTAATAAAAAACAACAGGGTGTCATGAATCAATTTATTTTATTATATTTACTTTATTAATATAATATTAACTTTATTATTACATTATATATATATATTATATATATATACATATATATATATATATATATATATATATATATATATATATATATATATATATATATATATATATATATATATATATATATATATATATATATATATATATATATATATATATATATATATATATATATATATATATATATATATATATATATATATATATATATATATATATATATATATATATATATATATATATATATATATATATATATATATATATATATATATATATAATAAAATATATAAATAAATGAAAGCCCTGGGTAAACCCCTGTCTAAACGACCTACCTGATTGGATAGTACAAAAAGGTCCAACCCATTGGTTGTCAACACATTTTATTTTGCAGGTCTGTGGGATGGAGTCGTTCGCTCCTGTTAGGTACGTCATAAATTTAACTTCGAAGAGCTGCCCGTTTAGCAAACTATTTTCTATAGAGTAGGTTCCCAGTTCAAAATCTGGTAGCTCACAACTTCCTGCAAAGGTTTAAGAATTTGACTCATACATGAAAAGTGCTGATTTTATGCTAATTGCAAAACAAATTGAAGTTTGTAATTGGTATCTTAGTTTACATTCAAATTTGATTACAATTAAAAAAAAACATGACAGCCACTGACCAACAGGAAATGAAAAAAAAGTCCAAGTCTAATATAATCATAGGTTGTTATTCAAATAAAGCTAAAGTCGAATAACAACCTCTGATTCTGTGCTAATTGCAAAAAAAACTGAAGTTTGAAACCGGGATGTTATTTTAGATTCACATTTGATTAAAATAATTATTAAAAAAAAAATGTGACAGCTGCTGAACAGCAGGAAACAAAATAGAAAAAATGTGAAAATGAATATAACTAAGTAACTTTTACTTTTATTCTGAAAATTAAACCTAATTTAGAATTGAAGCTCATATTTTTTTACATTTAATCACATTGCTGCTAAATAAAGTCTTTTACATTTGGCAAATACCTTAAGTTTTTTCTTCATCTAGACCTGTTTGTATCTAGTCTCCTTTGGACAACAGTGTCCATTATCTAGGGACACGGGACCCATATTTATTTAATTCAAAACGCACGTTAGATACAACAAGTGCTTGTACTTCAACCATTTTCGACTAGGGAATATGTATTAATCAGCCTTTTCTACTTAACAAGTTGTAATTCATCAGTCAAACACTTTTGGTCCTCAGTTTTATAGATTATGAGCAAGCGATCGGTTCTGTTGATAGGAAAGCTTTAGTAAAGGTTTTATCCTTGTATGGTATACCAGAAAAATACATTAAAGTGATTAGTGCTATGTGCGAGAAAAACGCTGCTGCAGTTAAGGTAGGAAATGAGGTAAACAGCTGGTTTTGTATTAAATCAGGAGCTAAGCAGGGTTGTGTTCTATCCCCCTTTATACGAATTATTTTGATGGACTTTGTTTTAAGGAGCACGGCAAAGGCAATGGGAGACCATGGAATCAAATGGGGAGGAAAACATCTCCTTGACTTAGATTATGCTGGATGATTTAAGCATCCTAGATGTAAGTTTGAGCGAAATGAATGAACTTTCAGAGGTTTTGCGAGTTTAGTGTGCTAGAATAGGTTTGAAAATTAATGTTAAGAAGACCAAGTCACTAAGACTAGGAATATGTGAAGATGAAAAGGTGACGTTGGGTAATGAAAAGATTGATCAGGTGGACAGCTTCAATTACCTTGGTAGTATTATTAGTGATGATGTTAAAAGTAGAATAGCCAAGGCTCAGGGTGTTTTGTCACAGTTAAATAAAGTTTGGAAGAGTAGGAAGATAAGTCTACAAACCAAGATTAGAATATTAGAAGCTACACTGATGACTGTGGTCAAATATGGCTCTGAAGCATGGGTGCTCTGAAAAGCAGATGAAGATTTGATAGATGTTTTTCAGATAAATTGCTTATGGATTATTCTGGGTACCCAGCTGGGTGACCGTAAATCAAACAATAGGCTGTACGAAAAATGTAGTTCAATACCGCTCTCTAGGGCTATAATGAAAGAAAGGTTGAGGTGGCTAGGACACGTTTAGAGCAGGAAGGATGACAGATTTCCGAATATTGTTCTTTTTGGCCAACTTTCTAGAGCTAAACGGAAAGCAGGTCGTCCTCGTCTGGGGTAGGAGGACGTCATAAAGAAAGATTTAAAGGAAATGGGAACTTTGTGGGAGGATGATAAATGGAGGCTTTGAATAGATTGGGATGGAGGAGAAAGAATGCGTAGCTGTGTTGGCCTCAGGCGGCTCGGTGTTCTCGTGAGTTGTTAGTAGTAGTAGTAGTAGTAATTCATCAGTCGGCTTGCTACTTTCTGTAATTTGGATTCTCTGCTTCATGGTACTTAGTTTCTGGCAGTCGTTTGCTCAGTGATGTCTTCCATCCAGCCTGGCCATATTAAAGAGCGTATGCTTTGTCCTTAAATTAGGCCATTGTTGTTTTAGAAATTCATCTGCACACTTTAGGTCATAGGTCTATCTTATCCAAGAGTTGTAGAGTCTGAGTTGCAGCATAAAATCTTCTAGCCATTTAGATCTTCAATAATTGTATGCTGGTTAGTATAAAGAAAAAGTTGGTATAGATTTGGCTCTGACACAATCTTAACTCCGCTGGGTCCAAACATAGAAAACTAACTGTACCCTTTCCAATGATTTTTTGCTTCTTTTATTGGAGTGGGTATCTGGGGAAATGCCCCCAACACCCTTGCATTTGGGTGTGAGCATCTCCCTACAGAACTGTCATAATTCTAGCATTTGATTCAGTCTTGTCATAAAAATACAGAGCTGACCAAACAACTCGAAAGAATCAGGAATAGTCAAATGACAACAAACGGTAGGTAATATATGAGCCCTCTGATTATCAGTGAATTAACCAGCCCAATAAAATGGTATTAATGAGAATCCTTGGAAAGTGAAAGCACTAAAACAGAGGTAAGGAACAAGCAAATCTAAATGCTTTTCTACTTCGTTTTGGATTAGCTTCTACATAATAAATAGTTATTCTTAACAGGAGCCTGCTTAGTTTGAGTCTCTAGAGTAGAGGACTGGAAAGGAATTGAGGGTTTCAGAAGATAGGATTGTTTAGTCTACCACTGTAGAGAAATTTATATAGGACTATCATCTCCTCAACAAATGAGACAAAGCTGGCCGGGATGCTACTCCTCCGGAGAACAAATAAACCAGAAGAAACATAAGCGACATTAGATACTTTCATGGGTAGGCACGCTTGTTGCATCGGTATTCACAACCTGGAGAACAGGAAAAGAAATAAGCCAAATCGAACGTCTAGGGGATTTGGAAGAATGTAATACGTTGAAGAGATAAAAAGAAAAAGGAAAATAATTAGTGTGCCTGTAATAATGCAAAAGGTAAGGATAACATTGGTTTGAGAATGGGAAACGCTTGTTGCATCGGTATTCACAACCTGGAGAACAGGGAAAGAAATAAGCCAAATCGAACGTCTAGGGGATTTGGAAGAATGTAATACGTTGAAGAGATAAAAAAGAAAAAGGAAAATAATTAGTGTGCCTGTAATAATGCAAAAGGTAAGGATAACATTGGTTTGAGAATGGGAAAAAAGACAAAGAACGAATTTTTAAGGATAATCAAGGTAAAAATAAGTTTTATTTGAATAATCCCATAACGTGATGACATTTTACTAGGAAATTTGACGCTTAGCATTGATATTTCAGTTCTATAGCTATGTCATATTAAAGCTAAATAATTTAGCTACAGCAGTTATTAGAAGAAACACAAAAGTCCTACATCAAATTTTGAAGGACATGCTTATGCTCCAATAAAAGAGTAAAAAAGAGGAAAAATTCAATGGAATATTTTTCCCTACGAAGAAACAAGTTTTGACGGTCCATTGTGCAACATTCCTATCCAAAACCACATATTATTGTGAAATCTAATAGATAATCTGTGCTAAAACTATAGGTTGCCCCTTTGTGGTACAAGTTTTGGTGGCAAATTTTCAATAGTTCCGCCACTTCGTGGATCCCTCTCCCAATATTTATGAAATTCCAGCTATTTCCCTGGGGCAGAGTCGATTAGAAATTATCACAAGAAATTTCCGTAATTGCTAAAATTTAATCCAACCCCCCTTTTAGAAATCCTGGATAGGCCACTCAGTATACCTGAGTCATACCTGTTAGATGAGACAGTAGCGAGTAAACCACTTCGCCGGCTCAACCCCTATTTTCCACGCTTTCGCAATCATGAATGATACAAATTCGCTCCATTCTTCAAAGTTGCTCGAGCTGCTGAGAAATTTTCACTAGCTCGCTCACACATAGGAAATGGGAGGAGCTTTTATATGGGTCGACACTGCAGTAGACAAATATTCTTCAGGATGAACCTACTGTATAAATTTCTATACAGTGAATATATTCTAAGACCACACTGGCTATACATGACAAATGAAACTCAGAGAAGAAAGAAAATAACAAACGAAAAATAAAATCAAAAAAGGTGAAAAAACGAGGATTTTGTCAGCCGGTGGCGAACTATGAAGAAGAAGAAATAAGCAAATATTTCGACAAAGATCTCTGCCGAGTCGTCCTCAGTGCTAAACAAAAAAGAAAGAAAAGAAAAAGAAACCAACGAAAATAGAACCTTTCGAAGTTTACTTGCCAAAGACAGAACAGAAATTAAATAAGAACCAGATTGGAATCAATGAAAAAGAAATCTACCAGGATGATTGGGCAATAATCCTTTGTTTTGCTATAGCTTTGGCTGGCCTACAAATTCGTTCATCATTTGATGTGCAAATAGGTTCTTTCAAGTTATACCGGGTGAAAATATTGATTGAGTCCTTCAAAATTAAACTGTCGTACAATGGGCTTAATGAAGTATCTCCAGTATCTCTATTTATTGCTAAATTTCTGTTCATGTATTTTTTTTATCTCAATTACTTCTTTAAAAGTTTGTGGTAGGCCATTTACAGTAGATATTAAGGTTGCCTCGTCAAAAAGAACCTGATGGGTCGGATTTACGAAAATATCTGAAGCCAATGCTGAATCAAAGTTGCTCATAGTTATTTTTTAATCTCAGGGACTTATGTATTGAAGTTTTGTGTTCATGCAAACGTTCCCCTAGTTGTTGATGGGTCCTACCAATGTAAAACTTCCCACGTGAATACAGGATTCTCTAGACACCACTACCCAGTAGAGGGTCAGTTTTATCCTTTCCTGAGTTGAAAAAATGTTCAACTTTTTGTTCAGTTTTGAAAGAAACAGAGAGATTATATATTTTTTTTTAAATTTTCTAAGTTTATCGCCAAGTTTAGGGATGTATGGTAAAGTGATGAAAGTTTTTTCTCAATTGCCTGGGTAACTAAATCAAGGGGGACGGGCTCCCTATTTTGTTGTTTTATCTTTTTTAATCGTCTATCTATGATATTTTCAATAAGTTTGATTGGGTAACCATTGCAGAAAAGAATATCCTTGACACAGTTTAATTCAGAATTTATATGATTACGGGAATAGATTTCTAAACTCTGTCGATTAAAGATATTATTACCCCTATTTTCACAGAAGGAGGGTGATGAGAAGAGAAATGAAGATATCAACCATTATGAGTCGGCTTTCTATATATAGAAAATTCAAGGCTAGGAGCAGTTTTTATAATCAAAACATCCAAGAAAGGCAGCTTACTTGAATATTCGAGTTCGATTTTGAACTGGAGATTCGAATCAAAAGAGTTCAAATGTGCCAAAGAATCTCTTAGAGAGTCTTGTCCATGTTCCCAAACAGAAAGGATATCATCAACGAAACGAAACCAGATAGAGTGTTTTAAGCGGAAACTATTCAAAGCAGGCTGTTCTATGAAATCCATGTAAAAATTTACCAAATAAGGAGAAAAGACAGTGCCTAATGATAGGCCCAAAATTTGAAGGAAAACTTTTTTTCAGAATTTAAAATACAAGGAGAACTTGTTGCAAAGACGAACAAGGGCCATTATCGTATCAATATCCAAAGTTTTGTAATCCGACCAAGCTGAATTTTCCTCTAATTTTCTTTTTAAGGCCTGCTCACATTTATGGACATCGCACCAAGTGTATATAGAAACTGCATCAAAACTAGATACAATAGTTTTTTTTTGTTGTAAATGATTTTTTAACTTCTCAAAAAGATCTATGGAGTTTTTTATAAAGGATTTCTGTGTGCTTAAAAGAGGCTTAAAATGGTGGCTAAGAAACTTCCTATACTCGTAGCCGGAAAACTATAACATGCTACAATAGGACATAACGGAATATCTTTCTTCTGGATTTTAGGCAGACCATAAAACTTTGGGGCTGAACAACCTTTGGGGTAAAATTTTCTGTGCATTTGAGGGGTAATTAGTCTACTATCTCTTAAAATTCCTAGTTATTTTCTCAACTGTTGTGTGTATTTGTCCGTAAGAACAATTTTTATTTATTTGTAAATATTTTTATCCATTAAAAGGGTGTTAAGTTTTATTTCATAATCTGCAGAATTCATAATTACAACTGTGTTTCCCTTGTCCGCTCTCGTAATCACTGTGTTTTTGTCTTTTTTCAAGCTTCGGAGGATTTTAATTTCTTCCTTTGATTGAGTTGAAAGTGACAAAGATGGCCTATAATCAAGAATACTCTTTACAATTTCGCCTCTGAGTAGGTCTGGATCTTCGACTTCACCATGAGAGCTAAAAATAGCAGACTCCACGCCTGTAATAATTTTTGATGTATTTACGTGTGTTTGAGCCATTGCCAATTTTGGTCCTTTTGAAAGAATACTTAGCTCCTTGGATGTAAAAACCTTAGAGGATAGATTTTCCAAAGGAAGGCCAGGACAAAATCTAGGAAGGAAAATCCGTGTTTGTTGAAACTGTTGAAATTCCAGTTTTGAGAATTTTTCCAATAAACGAGTTTTTGCTAAATGGAATATGCGTCTGAAAGACTTATGTGAGATTTGTAAAATCTAGTGAAAATCTTGAGGGGACAAAATCTGATATAATAAGGATTTGAAATTTAGTATTTTATTGCTAAGGACTAAGGATCTTTTGGATTTATGGTCTTTTAAGATATGTGTTAAAATTTTGAAACAAATTCTCTGAATAAACGGGCCTTCAGATTGTGTGCCTAAATGTAGGTTGAAATGTAAAGAAGGTGGAAGAATCCGATGTCTTGTGTAAGTTTCTAAGAAATTGAACTGACAAATAAGATTTGCATGTTTTTTAACACAATTTAAAAAGTCTAAAACAATATTGGTCCAACGCTCCCCGTAAGCTTGACGTAATTATATTCTATGACCACACTGGCTATACATGACAAATGAAACTCAAAGAGGAAAGAAAATGACAAAATGAAAAATAAAATAAAAAAAGGTGAAAAAACGAGGATTTTGTCATCGAGTGGAGAACTATGAAGAAGAAGATATAAGCAAATATTTCGACAAGGGCCTCCGCCGAGTCGTCCTCAGTGCTAAACAAAAAAGAAAGAAAAGAAAAAGAAACCAATGAAAATCGAGCTTTTCGAAGTTTAGAGAGTCTTGTCCATGTTCAAAAACAAAAAGGATATCATCAACGAAACGAAACCAGATAGGGTGTTTTAAGTGGAACCTATTCATTTCGGCACACAATCTGAACGCCCGTTTATTCAGAGAATGGGTTTCAAAACTTTAACACATATCTTAAAAGACCATAGATCCAAAAGATACGTCCTTATTAATAAAATACTAAATTTCAAATCCTTATTATATCAGATTTTGTCCCCTCAAGATTTTCACCAGATTTTACAAATCTCAAATAGGTCTTTCCGACACATGTTCCATTAATTTAGCAAAAACTTGTTTATCGAAAAAATTCTCAAAACTGGAATTTCAACAGTTTCAACACAAACGGATTTTCCTTCCTAGATTTTGTCCTGGCCCTCCTTTGGAAAATCTATCTTCTAAGGTTTTTAGATCCAAGGATCTAAGTATTCTTTCAAAAGGACCAGAATTTGCAATGGCTCAAACACACGTAAATACATCAGAAATTATAACGGGCGTGGAGTCTGCTATTTTTAGCTCTCATGGTGAAGTCAAAAATCCAGACCTGCTCAGAGGTGAAATTGTAAAGAGTATTCTTGATTATAGGCCATATTTGTCACTTTCAGCTCAATCAAAGGAAGAAATTAAAATCCTCCGAAACTTGAAAAAAGACAAAAACACAGTGATTACGAGAGCGGACAAGGGAAACACAGTTGTAATTATGAACTCTGCAGATTATGAAATAAAAGTTAACATCCTTTTAATGGATAAAAATATTTATAAGTTTTTCAAAAAAATTAAAAAACTCTATTAAACCAAAAATGAACAAAAATCGAATCAAATAATCTACAAAGCATACAACTTCCACAGACCAGTATCAATAAATAAATGAAACCCGAAACGTACAGAAATTAGAATAAATAACAGAGTCAAACTCAAAACCAGCAGAAATTAATAAGAATAGGGTTTCAAAACCCCTATGCTTTCTAAAAGCCAGAATATAATTTGTACTTTACTGGAAAATTTTCAAATGAATCTGCATTGTCAGTTCAATATACATATGCTGATATTTATTCCTTAAAATCTTAATTAATTTTTGATTCCTTAAAGTTATAAAAGCGAAAATATTTGAAAGACTTCTTTTCAGTATAGTACAGATTATATTCTGGCTTTTAGAAAACATAAGGGTTTTGAACCCTACTCATATTAATATCTGCTAGATTTAAGTTTGACTCTGTTATTTATTTTAACTTCTGTTCGTTCTGGGTTTCATTTATTTATTGATACTGATTTGTGGCAGCTGTAAGTTTGGTAGATTATTTGATTCCGATTTTGTTCATTTTTGGTTTAGTGGAGTTCTTTATTTTCTTTGGAAAAGTCATTTTTTGGAACTAGCTTTTTTAATTAATCAAAGGCAGCGCGGGCACTTCGTATCGAAGGAGTTGTCGTAGATACTTCGAAAAGGGCTCATTCCATTGGAAATTGGAGTGGCTTGTGCCCTTTTTAATAGTCGAAAGTGATTGGAAGGCAACTAACATCCCTTCCAGGCCCACCTTTTCCCCAAACACATCCAATTAACGTTTTGAGATGGCCATTTTGTTCAGCGTAGTTGATTTCCATATAGAAATTATGTTTTTAAGGAGGACACTCCCCCACAGCCCTCAGGGCAAGGGTTGTAAGTTGTGCCCTGGGGGCATATAAGGTTCTTATAGAAAGGGTTGACGCAGAAACTTCAAAAAAAGCTCGTTCGATTTGAAATTCAAAGGGCTAGTGCCCTTTTTAATAGACGAAAGTGATTGGAGAGCAACTAAACCCCCTCTAACATCCAATCATAATTTTTAGATAGCCATTTTGTTCAACTTAGTTGAAAGTTCTGGAAATTAGGTCTTTGAGTGTGACAACCCCCCCCCCCCACATCCCTCAGGTAAAGGGTTGTAAGTTATGCCCCGAGGGCATATAAGGCTTGTATTGAAAGCTTTGTCGTAGAAACTTAAAAAAGGGCTCATTCGATAGGAAATTCAGAGGGCTAGTGCCCTTTTTAATCGTCGAAAGTGATTTGAGAAAGTTATTGAGTGATTTCTAAGAAAATTTTAAGAAAACTAAAATTCTAAGAAAACTCTAAGAAAACTATTCTAAGAAAACTAAAACATATCTTTCCAGGACCAATTCTAAGAATCCTATTTCATAGCTTAATTCATTCTTATGTTTCCTATTGTTCAGTCATATTGATGTCTACTTTCCCTTCTTTGCTCAAACCGCTTTCGAATACTTATGATAAAGCTATAAATCTTATCCAGTATGTAAATCGTTCGGCAACTAAACCGTTACTTGATATTAAAAAACTTTATATTCTTTCCTGTGCGTCTTTCGCTTTTCTTCAGCTCTATGGTGATATTCCTAGGTCCCTTAGGTTTACGTCTTCTTTTGTATCTGATCGGTCAAATTATCAACTCCATAGTTCTCTAAATATACAAATTCCCCAAACACCAACAATAAGATCCGATTTTAATCCTCTTGTTGCGTGTCATTTGACATGGAACACCCTTCCCAATTCGGCTCGAGAATGCCACCCGTTTGGCACCTTCAAAAGACTAGTAAAAAAATATTTGTTTTCATGTGATTAATTTTCTTTACTTTTGCCTGCTGCCAATAGTTTTTTTTCATTTAATTTTTTTTTTTTTTTTTTTTTTTTTTTTTTTTTAATAGATGATGTGATTCACTGTAGTTTGATAAAGCTTATTTAGTGAACTCTCCTTTTTTTTATAGATGTTGTGATTCACTGTAGTTTGATAAAGCTTATTTAGTGAATTCTCCTTATTTTTTTTTTTCGTTTTATTAAGCAAATGCTTTACATATTAAAAGTTCAAATACTTATGTTTATATGTTTAAATATTAATGTTATGTTTATATTGTTTAAATCTTAAGCGTTTAAATGTTTAGTGTTTATTTGATCTTTTCATAATCCCCCTCCTACAGGCCATGGAGCCTTTGTGGGGATTTTTAGATTGTTATTTAACTATTTTACTGGTATATGGAAAATAAATCTATCTATCTATCATTCTATCTATTTGTCGAAAGTGACTCACGCCGACCTTTTCGCCAAACACATCCATTCAAAATTTTTAGATAGCCATTTTATTCAACGTAGTTAAAGCTTTTAGAAATTAGGTCTTAGAGGATGATAACCCCCTCAGAGCCCTCGGGGCTGGGGTTGTAAGTTATGCCCTGGGGGCATATAAGGTTTTTATAGATATTGATGTTGTAGAAATTTCAAAAAAGGCTCATTCGATTGGAAATTACAAAGGCTTGTGCACTTTTTAATAGTCAAAAGAAATTGGAGCATAACTAACAACCCTCTTACACCCACCATTTCCCCAGACACATCCAATCAAAATTTTGAGATAGTCATTTTGTTTGACGTAGTTAAAAAAGCCGGAAACTATGTTTCTCAGGATGAAACTCCCCCACAGCCCTCAGTGCAAGGGTTATCAGTTATGCCCTAGGCGTATAAAAGTTTTTCCTTATAGAAAGCGTAGTTGTAGAAAATTCGAAAAGGAATAATTCGACTGGAAATTGAAACGGATAGTGCCCTTTTTAATGGTTGAAAGTGATTGGACGGCAAGTAGCACCCCTCTCACGCCCACCGTTTCCCCAGACACATCCAATCAAAATTTTGAGATGGCCATTTTTTTCAACGTAGTTAAGAGGTCCGTAAATTATGTCTTTGAGGATGACAACCCCCTCACAGCCCTAAGGTCAAGGGTTTTACGTTATGCCCTGAGGCACATAAGGTCTTTATAGAACAAGTTGTCGTAGAAACTTCAAAAAGGGCTCATTCGATTGAAAATTAAAAGTGTTAGTACCCTTTTCAATAGTTGGAAGTGATTGGAGAGCAACTAACGCCCTTTTCACGCCCACCATTTCCCCAAACACATCCAATCAAAATTATGAGATAGCCGTTTTGTTTAACGTAGTTGAAAGTTCAAGAAATTAGGTCTTTGAGGATGACAATCCCCCTCACAGCCCTCAGGGCATGGGTTATAAGTTATGCCCTGGGGGTATACACGGTATTTATAGAAAGCGTTGTTGTAGAAATTCGAAAAGGCATCATTCGACTGGAAACTGAAATTGGTTAGTGCCCTTTTTAATAGTCGTAAGTGATTGGAAAGCTTGACATTTTTTTATAGTAAAGATCAATGTGAATACAACGTATTATTTTTTCCCCTTTTTTTTGTTTAGACCAGGGCACTTCGTATCGAAGGAGTTGTCTTAGGAACTTGGAAAAGGGCTTATTCGATTGAAAATAGAAAGGGTTAATGCCCTTTTTAATAATCAAAAGTGATTGGAGGGCGATTAGTCCCCCTCCCACGCTCACCCTCTCATTTGCTCATTATGTTTAAAAACTAAATGTTGCCTTGAGATTGAATCAAAATGCACTGTGTTAATGATAATTCCCAATAAGTCATCTCAGTAGTATCCCAAGAACGACTGAGGGTACTTTGTTGAAACTTTCGGGGCTACTTCTGCTCTTAAATTTTAACCGAATCAAAATAGTGTTGGTGTATCCAGGTTATCAAAGAAAGTAAAGAGATTTTTTGCGAATTGTATTAAATTTCTATTTCAGGTCAACTAGAGAAGATATGAAACTAAATTAAACACTACTATTTGTGTCAGGATGTTTAAAAAGGTGTATGTTGGTGAAAATTGCTGAAAATTTTTCTCCAGCTTACAAATAGCAGGTCAAATTATAAAGTCCTAAAAACACGAAAAGATTTTAAAGAATTATTTTCTTTTTCCCTGAAAAGACTATGTCAATATAAAATGAACAAAAATTAATTAAAAAAACTTTTTCTACAAAATAAGTTTTTCAAAGAAAAGTAAAGAATTCCATTTAACCGAAAATGAGCAAAAATAAAATAAAATAATCTACCAAGCGTGAAACTACCGCAAATCAACGTCGATAAATAAATGAAACCCAAAACGAACAGAAATTACAATAAATAACCGAGTCAAACTCAAAACGAGCAGAAATTAAAATGAGTAGGGCTCAAAACCCCTCTGTCTTCCCAAGGCCAGAATATAATTAGCACTTTACTGAAAAAAATACAAATGAATGTGTATTGTCAGTTTAATATATATATATATATATATATATATATATATATATATATATATATATATATATATATATATATATATATATATATATATATATATATATATATATATATATATATATATATATATATATAATATATATATATATATATATATATATATATACTGATATTTAGTAATGAAAATGTTAATATTATTTGATTTCTTAAAGTTCTAAAAGTAGAAACATTTATATTTTTTCAGGAAAGTGCAAATTATGTTCTGACCTTGGGAAGGCATAGGTGTTTTGAGCCCTACTCATGTTAATTTCTGCTCGTTTCGAGTTTGACTTGGATATTTATTGCAATTTCCGTTTGCTTTGGGTTTCATTTATTTATCGATGCTGATTTGTGGTAGTTTCACGCTTTGGAGATTATTTGATTTTATTTTTGCTCATTTTTGGTTTAATGGAGTTCTTTACTTTTCTTTGAGAAACTCATTTTGTGGACAAAGTTTTTTTTAAATAATTACAGGAAGAAGTGAACAGGATCAATGTTTTTTCATAGGAAGGGTTTTCGATGAAAATTTTACCAGGTATAAGAAGGGGGTACGTCAAAAAGTGTTCCGATTTCAGAAAGGTCATATTATTTCTTTTAGTGTAGCACTCTCTTCAATCTTTACATTTATAAGCGTGTGATGTAAAAATTCGGCGTGTTTATACTATACTTTTACGTGTATTTGATGTTCTAGGGGCTAGTTTTTCCTTTGCATCCCTGTGGGTGCTTATCTTTAGTACTGAAAAACTTAATTTTACTTACCAATAACTGCACTGAAGAGATTGAAAAACATTGAAATCACAATACTGAGGTGTTTCTCCAACATGTTCGAGTTCCCTAACAGTATTTCGATGTATAATTGTTTGAGCTGTTTTTTCCATCTTTTCATATCAACAGACCTGCGCAAATACTATTAGAATTTAAACGACGGAGAAACAGTCTATTTCCAACAATGCTTAAGGATTTTGATCCGCATTTTAAGAAAAAAAGGGGACTTATTTGTTTTAAGAAATATCCAGTAGGGATAAATCCTTTTATTATACAGTGAAAAAACAAAAACATAGGCTATAAAGGGACCGTCATCAGCAGATTTTTTTCATTGTTTTTCACTGTCTAATAAAATGATTAGTCATTTTGAACATAATTTTTGAATAAAAAATAAACCTCAATTTGTATAAGACAATAGAATTTTCTAAAACATAATTCTAAACATAAAATATTGTTTTGAAAGGCTTTTTTGTTAATGAACTTATTGACAATAACTATCCTACGAATGTAGTTCACGATTGCATAAGGGGTATTGTAACTAATTTATAAATAAATGAATATTAAGAGGAAGTAAGATTTTTTGGAGCTGGTAAGACTGCCTGTAGTAAAAGTTCGACACTAAGCATGCTTAGTCGAAATTCTAACCTTATTTGCTTTCCCTGAAACATGGCATTAATTCTGAAACAAGCTTCCTGTTACTACGAAATAAATAAGGCATTTTAAAAAATAGCAACTATTATCAAGAATTTCATTTCTTGTGGAAGAAACGAAAGTCTTCCATTTCATGGAAGTCTTCCATTTCTTATGGAAGAAATGGAAGTCTACTGTTTATATAAGATGGGCCTAAGCCCTCAAAGGGCACAACTAAATATAGTTGCCAATCCCCACCAAATTTAATTGAAATCCAGTAGATCCTTCTTAAACAGGCAATAAGAACAACATGAACCTTACCTTACAGAGGTTTGATCGAGTAGAGACCCCCCGAGGCTTTGTCTGTAGTTGCTACCCAATTTTTTTTTAATTGACTCTAATGAGTCCATCTGGCAGTTACACCATTACAAAGACATCTAAAACCCCTACTCTACTTTGCTTCTGCAAACTTTGGTTTCTCTCCAAAATAAATAAGGCATATTAAAAAATAGCAACTATTATCAAGAATTTCATTTCTTGTGGAAGAAATGGAAGTCTTCCATTTCTTATGGAAGAAATGGAAGTCTACTATTTATATAAGATTGGGCCTAAGCCCTCAAAGGGCACAACTAAATATAGTTGCCAACCCCCACCAAATTTAATTGAGATCCAGTAGATCCTTCTTAAACAGGCAATAAGAACAACATGAACCTTACCTTACAGAGGTCTGATCGAGTACAGACCCCTGAGGCTTTGTCTGTAGTTGTATTCCAATTTTTTTTTAATTGACTCTAATGAGTCCATCTGGCAGTTACACCATTACAAAGACATCTAAAACCCCTACTCTAATTTGCTTCTGCAAACTTTGGTTCCTCTCCAAACATAAAACGTCCAATTATAATGCATATCTTTCTCCCTGCCCCCTGCTGGAATTTAGTTCATCAAGGAGAATTGTCTCCGGGCGAATGTTTTGATATTAGAGATGAAGAGATTAACGCGGGAAAAGGTTTCCTAGGAATTTCAAATGTGACAGCGCAGGGAGGCCAAAACAAAAGGAACACGCAGAAATTACGTTTAGGTATTATTTGGGCGAAACAGTTTTGAGACATTTTAGAAGATGATTTAAGCGAAACCGTTTGAAGCATTTTAGAAGATGATTTAGAAGAGGATTTGAGGGTGAAACTCTGTGGTCGTTATAATACACAAATTATATTTAAACAGTGTTGTGAGGTCCTCTACCCCAGCCCCAAAGGGCCCCGATCCCCCTACCCCAACCTCAAGGAACCCCCCGGTCCCCAAAGGTCCCCCGGGCCCCCAAAGGGCCCCCGAGACCCCAAAGTTCCCCGGGCCCCCCAAGGCCCCCGCACCCCCAAAGCCCCACCGAGGCCCTCCATTCCCCCCTCGCTTATTGAATTTTTTAAAGTTTTTTCGGACTGAATTTTTTAGACTTAGAAATTACCCAACATTTTTTCGGTTTTTTCTTTAACCCATTGGCATAGAGTTTTAGCCTAGAGTCTTAGCTTAGTTTTATTTAGAATTGAAGTTTAGTTTAGTTTTAGTTAAGAGTTTATAGTTTTAGCTTAGAGTTTTAGCTTCGAGTTTTTGTTAGAGTACTAGTTTAGTTTAGTTTTAGTTAAGAATTTTGAGTTTTTTAGCTTAGAATCTTAGCTTAGAGTTTTAGTTAGAGTTATGGCTTAGTTTGTTTCTAGTTACGAGTTTTACCCTAGAGGTTTACCTTAGAGTTCTAGTTAGAGTGGGAGTTCAGTTTGGTTATAATTAAGAGTTTAGAGTTTTAGTTTGTAGTAATACTTAGATTTCTAGATAGAGTTGAAATGTAGTTTATTTTTATTTAAGAGTTTAGAGTTTATCTTAATAGTCCTAGCTTAGAGTTTTTGTTAGAGTTCTAGTTTAGTTTAGTTTTAGTTAAGAGTTTATAATTTTTATATGAGAGCCTTAGCTTAGTGTTTGTGTTTATTTTCTATTTTATTTTATTTTTATTTAATAGTTTATATTTTTACATTATAGTATTGGCTTAGAGTTTTAGTTAGAGTTGAAGTTTAGTTTAGTTTTAGTTAAGAGTTTAGAGTTTTTATCATAGAGTCTTAGCTGAGAGTTTTTGTTGAAATTTTAGTCAAGTATCGATTTATTTAAGAGTTCAGTCTTTTAGCTTCGTCTACAATCTTGCGCGTTTTGGTAGAGGTGAAGTTTCGTTTAGTAAAATTAGATAATTAATTGTTTTTAGCTTATAATCGTAACTTAGACTTTTTGATATAGTTGAAGTTTATTTTAGTTATAGTTAAGAATTTTGAGTTTATCTTAAGAGTATTAAATTAGAGTTTTTGTTAGAGCTCTAGTTTAGTTTAGTTTTAGTTAAGAGTTTAGAGTTTTTAGCTTAGAGTCTTAGCTTAGAGTTTTTGCTGAAAATCTAGTTTAGTTTAGTTTTAGTTAAGAGTTTAGAGTTCTAGCTTAGAGTCTTAGCTTCGAGTTTTTGTTAGAGTTCTAGTTTAGTTTAGTTATAGTTAAGAGTTTGGAGTTTTACCTTAGAGACTTAGCTTAGAGAGTTTAGTTTAGTTTTAGTTAAGAGTTTAGAGTTTTTTAGCTTAGAGTCTTAGCTTAGAGCTTTTGTTAGAGTTCTAGTTTCTTTTATTTTTAGTTAAGAATTTAGACTTTTTAGCTTAGATTCTTAGCTTATAGTTTTAGTTATAGTTCTAGTTTTTTTTAGTTTTAATTAAGAGTTTAGAGTTTTACCATAGAGTCTTATCTTAGAGTTTTAGTTAGAGTTTAAGTTTAGTTTAGAATTAGTTAAGACTTTAGAATTTTAGCTTAGAGTCATAGCTTATAGTTTTACTTATATCTGTATTTTGGTTAACTTTTACTGAATAGTTTAAAGTTTTAGCTTAGAGACTTACCTTAGAGTTTTCTTTATAGTTCTAGTTTAGATTAGTTTTATTTAAGAGTTTAGAGTTTTACCTTAGAGTCTTAGCTTAGAGTTTTTCTTAGAGTTACATTTGAAGCTCAGTTGATTTACAGTTAAAAATTTAGAGTCTTAGCTTAGAGTCATAGCTTAGAGTTCCACTTAAATTTATATTTTGGTCAACTTTTAGTTAAGAGTTTCAAATTTTATATTATAGTCTCACTTTATAGTTTTTGTTATAGTTATAGTTTAGCTTAGTTTTAGTTAGGAGTTTAGAGTTTTACCTTAGAGTCTTATCTTAGAGTTTTTCTTAGAGTTCTAGTTTAGTTTAGTTTTAGTTAAGAGTTTGATATTTTACCTTTGAGTTTCAGTTAGAGTTCTAGTTTAGTTTAGTTTTAGTTAAGAGTTTGGTATTTTACCTTAGAGTCTTAGCTTAGAGTTTTAGTTAAAGTTCTAGTTTAGTTTAGTTTTAGTTAAGAGTTTAGAATTTTATCTTAGAATCTTAGCTAAGAGTTTTTGTTAGAATTATAGTTTATTTTAATTATAGTTAAGAGTTTAGAGTTTTTAGATTAGAGTTTTTGTTTTAGCTATAGTTTAGTTTAGTTTTCGTGAATATTTTATAGTTTTAGATTAGAGTCTTAGATTAGAGTGTTTGTTAGAGTTGAAGTTTAGTTTAGTAATAGTTAAGAGTTTAGAGTTTTAGATTAGAGTCGTAGCTTAGAGTTTTTGTTAGAGTTCTAGTTTAGTTTAGATATAGTTAAGCGTTAGGAGTTTTACCTTAGAGACTTAGCTTAGAGTTTTAGTTTAGTTTAGTTTTAGTTAAGAGTTTAGAGTTTTTTAGCTTAGAGTCTTAGCTTAGAGTTTTTGTTAGAGTTCTAGTTTAGTTTAGTTTTAGTTAAGAGTTTGCTGTTTTACCTTAGAGTCTTAGTTTAGAGTTTTAGTTAGATTTCTAGTTTAGTTTAGTTTTAGTTAAGAGTTTAGAATTTTACCGTAGCGTCTTAGCTTAGACTTTTTGTTAGAGTTCTAGTTTAGTTTAGTTTTAGTTTTAGTTAAGAGTTTAGAGTTTTTATCTTAGAGTCTTACCTTAGAGTTTTTTGTTGAAGTTCTATTTTAGTTTATTTTTAGATAAGATTTTAGATTTTTAGCTTAGAGTCTTAGCTTATATTTTTTTTTAAAGTTGAAGTTTAGTTGAGTTATATTTAATATTTTATGGTTTTAGCTATTAGTCATAGCCTATAGTTTTTGTTAGAGTTCTAGTTTATTTCAGTTTTAATTTAGAGTTTAGAGTTTTTAGCTAAGAGTCTTAGCTTAGAGTTTTAGTTATATTTAAAGTGTATTTTTGTTTTATTTAAGAGTTTAGAGTTTTACCATAGAGTTTTAGCTTAGAGTCTTAGCTTAGAGTTTTTCTTAGTTCTAGGTTAGTTTAGTTATAGTTAATATTTTGTAGTTTTACCTTAGAGTCTTAGCGTAGAGTTTTATTTTGAGTTGTAGTTTATTAGTTTAGTTTTAGTTAAGAGTTTAGAGTTTTACCTTAGAGTCTTAGCTCAGAGTTTTAGTTTGATTTCTAGTTTAGTTTAGTTATAGTTAAGAATTTAGAGTTTTAGCGTAGAGTCATAGCTTAGAGTTTTAGTTAAAGTTATAGTTTAGTTATAGTTAAGAGTTTAGAATTTTACCTTAGAGTCACAGCTTAGAGTTTTAGTTAGAGTTCTAGTTTAGTTTAGTTATAGTTAAGAATTTAGAGTTTTAGTTTAGAGTCATAGCTTAGAGTTTTAGTTAAAGTTATAGTTTAGTTAAGTAATAGTTAAGAGTCTCGAGTTTTAGCTTAGAGTCATAGCTTAGAGTTTCTGTTAGAGTTCTAGTTTAGTTTAGTTTTAGTTAACAGTTTGGTGTTTTACCTTTGAGTTTCAGTTAGAGTTCTAGTTTAGTTTGGTTTTAGTTAACAGTTTGGTGTTTTACCTTAGAGTCTTAGCTTAGAGTTTTAGTTAGAGTTCTAGTTCAGTTTAGTTTTAGTTAAGAGTTTAAAGTTTTACCTTAGAGTCTTAGCTTAGAGTTTTAGTTAGAGTTCTAGTTTAGTTTAATTTTAGTTAAGAGTTTAGAGTCTTTAGCTTAGAGTCTTAGCTTAGAGTTTATGTTGAAGTTCTAGTTTAGTTTAGTTTTAGTTAAGAGTTTAGAGTTTTAGCTTAGAGTTTTTGTTAGAGTTGAAGTTTAGTTTAGTAATAGTTAAGAGTTTAGAGTTTTAGCTTAGAGTCTTAGCTTAGAGTTTTTGTTAGAGTTCTAGTTTAGTTTAGTTATAGTTAAGAGTTTGTAGTTTTACCTTAGAGACTTAGCTTAGAGTTTTATTTTAGTTTAGTTTTAGTTAAGAGTTTATGGTTTTTTAGCTTATAGTCTTAGCTTAGAGTTTTTGTTAGATTTCTATTTTAGTTTAGTTTTAGTTAAAAGTTTATAGTTTTTTTCTTAGTGTCTTAGAATAGAGTTTTTGTTATAGTTCTAGTTTAGTTTATTTTTAGTTAATAGTTCAGAGTTTTACCATAGAGTCTTAGCTTAGAGTTTTAGTTAGAGTTGCAGTTTAGTTTAGTTACAGTTAAGAATTTAGAGTTTTAGCTTAGAGTCATAGCTTAGAGTTTTACTTAAAGTTGTAGTTCGGTTAACTTTTAGTTAAGAGTTTGGTGTTTTACCTTAGAGTCTTAGCTTAGAGTTTTTGTTGAAGCTCTAGTTTAGTTTATTATTAGTTAAGAGTTTAGAGTTTTAGCTTATAGTCTTAGCTTAAAGTTTTTGTTAGAGTTCTAGTTTAGTTTAGTTATAGTTAAGAGTTTGGTGTTTTACCTTAGAGACTTAGCTTAGAGTTTTAGTTTAGTTTAGTTTTAGTCAAGAGTTTAGAGTTTTAACTTATAGTCTTATCTTAGAGTTTTTATTAGAGTTCTAGTTTAGTTTAGGTTTAGTTAAGAATTTAGAGGTTTTAGCTTAGAGTCTTAGTTTAGAGTTTTTTGTTGAAGTTTTAGTTTAGTTTAGTTTTAGTTTAGAGTTTTAGCTTAGAATTATATTTTTATTTAGACTTCTAGTTTAGTTTAGTCTTAGTTAAGATTTTGTATTTCTAGCTTAGAGTCTTAGCTTAGAGTTTTTGTTTTAGTTCTAGTTTAGTTATAGTTAAGAGTTTGGTGTTTTAACTTGGAGAATCAGCTTAGAGTTTTAGTTTAGTTTAGTTTTAGTTAAGAGTTTAGATTTTTTAGCTTCGAGTCTGATATTAGAGTTTTTGTTAAGTTCTATTTTAGTTTAGTTTTAGTTAAGAGTCTATAGTTTTAGCATAGAGTCTTAGCTTAGAGTTTTTGTTAGAGTTTTAGTTTAGTTTATTTTCAGTTAAGAGTTTATAGTTTTATATTAGAGTCTTAGCTTAGAGTTATATTTAGAGTTGAAGTTTAGTTTAGTTATAGTTAATAATTTAGAGTTTTTAGCTTAGAGTCGTAGTTTAGAGTTTTGTTAGAGTTCTAGTTTAGCTTAGTTAAGATTTTAGAGTTTTATCATAGAGTCATAGCTTAGAGTTATAGTTAGAGTTGAAGTTTAGTTTAGTTTTAGTTAAGAGTTTAGAGTTTTTAGCTTAGAGTCTTAGCTTAGAGTTTTTGTTAGAGTTCTAGTTTAGTTTAGTTTCAGTTAATAGTTTAGAGTTTTTAGCTTAGAGTCTTAGCTTAGAGTTTTTGTTGAAGTTCTAGTTTAGTTTATTTAATTGTTTAGACTTCCACCTTAGAGTCTTAGCTTAGAGTTTTACTTAGAGTTGAAGTTTAGTTTAGTTATAGTTAAGGGTTTAGGGTTTTAGCTTGGAATCTTAGCCTAGAGTTTTAGTTATAGTTCTAGTTAAGTTTTAGTTAAGATTATAGAGTTTTAAACTAGAGTATAATCTTAGAGTTTTAGATAGAGTTCTAATTTATTACAGTCTTAGTTATGAGTTTAGAGTTTCATATTAGAGTCTTAGCTTAGAGTTTTAGTTGGAGTTCTAGTTTAGTTTAGCTTTATTTAATAGTTTAGAGTTTTACCTTATTGTTTTAGCTTAGAGTTTTATTTAGAGTTCTAGTTTAGTTTGGTTTTAGTTAAGAGTTTTGAGTTTTACCTTAAAGTCTTAGATCAGAGTTTTAGTTAGGGTTGCAGTTTCGTTTAGTTTACTTATAGTTAAGAGCTTATAGTTTTAGCCTAGAGTCTTAGCTTAGAGTTTTAGTAAGAGTTATTGTTTAGTTTAGTTTTAGTTAAGAGTTTTAGCTTAGAGTTTTAGCCTAGAATCTTAACTTAGAGATTTAGTTAGAGTTGAAGTTTAGTCTAAACTAGCATAACCACAAAATTCCACAATATTGCATAGAAATACCAAAACCATAGGTTAGATTAGGTTAGGTTAGAGGTTAGGTTTTATCCACGTTTAAGTTAGGTTAGACTAGGTTAGATTATCATGAGAGCTCATGAAAAGCTAACCTAATCTAAATGGTACAAAGTCGACAAGGGGGGATTTTCTGGAGAGTATCGTTAGGTTAGGTTAGACTAGATCAAGTTAGGTTAGGTTAAGTTAGGTTAGGTTAGCCTACGCACGTGCGCGTACGTAGGCTGACCTAACCTAACTTAACCTAACCTAACTTAATCTAGCCTAACCTAACCTAATCATACTCGCCGGAAAATCCCCCCATGTCGACTTTGTACCAGTTAGATTAGGTTAGCTTATAATGAGCGCTCATGATAAGCTAACCTAATCTAACCTAACTTAAACGTGGAGAAACCTAACTTCTAACCAAACCTAATCTAACCTATAGTTTTGGTATTTCTATGCAATATTGTGAAATTTTGTGGTTATGCTAGTTTAGACTAAACTTCAACTCTAACTAAATCTCTAGGCTAAGATTCTAGGCTAAAACTCTAAGCTAAAACTCTTAGCTAAAACTAAACAAAACAATAACTAACTAAAACTCTAAGCTAAGACTCTAAGCTAAAACTATAAACTTTTAACTATAACTAAACTAAACGAAACTTCAACCCTAACTAAAACTCTAATCTAAGACTTTAAGGTAAAACTCAAAACTCTTAACTAAAACTAAACTAAACTAGAACTCTAACTAAAACTCTAAGCTAAGAATCCAAGCTAAAACTCTAAACTCTTACCTAAAACTGTACTAAACTAGAACTCTAACTAAAATTCTAAACTAAGACTCCAAGCTAGAACTCTAAACTCTTAACTAAAACTAAACTAAACTTCAATTCTAAGTAAAACTCTAAGCTAAGAATCTAAGGTAGAGCTATAAACTCTTAACTAAACTAAACTAGAACTCTAACAAAAACTCTAAACTACGAATCTAAGCTAAAAACTCTAAATTCTTAACTATAACTAAAGTAAACTTCAACTCTAACTATAACTCTAAGCTAAGACTCTAAGCTAAAACTATAAACTCTTAACTAAAACTAAATTAAACTAGAACTCTAATTAAAACTCTAAGTCTAAGCTAAAACTCTAAACTAAAACTAAACTAAACTAGAACTTCAACAAAAACTCTAAACTAAGACTCTAAGCTAAAACTAAACTCTTAACTATAACTAAACTAAACTAGAACTCTAACAAAAACTCTAAGCTAAGACTCTAAACTAAAACTCTCAACTAAAACTAAAATAAACTAAAACTCTAAGCTAAGTCTCTAAGGTAAAACTCCAAACTCTTAACTATAACTAAACTAAACTAGAACTCTAATAAAAACTCTAAGCTAAGACTCTAATCTAAAACTCTAAGCTCTTAACTAAAACTAAACTAAACTAGAACTCTAATTAAAACTCTAAGTCTAAGATAAAACTCTAAGCTAAAACTAAACTAAACTAGAACTTCAACAAAAAACTCTAAACTAAGACTCTAAGCTAAAAACTTTAAACTCTTAACTAAACCTAAACTAAACTAGAACTCTAACAAAAACTCTAAGATAAGACTCTAAGCTAAAACTTTAAACTCTTAACTAAAACTAAACTAAAGTAAAACTCTAAGCTAAGTCTCTAAGGTAAAACTCCAAACTCTTAACTAAGTCTAAACTAAACTAGAACTCTAACAAAAACTCTAAGCTAAAACTCTAAGCTAAAACTCTAAACTCTTAACTATTACTAAACTAAACTTCAACTCTAACATAAACTCTGAGCTAAGACTCCAAGCTAAAACTCTAAACTATTAACTAAAACTTAACTAAACTAGAGCTTCAACAAAAACTCTAAGCTAAGACTCTAAGCTAAAAACTCTAAACTCTAATCTTTTAACTAAAATTAAACTAAACTAGAACTCTAACAAAAACTATAAACTAAGACTCTGAGCTAAAACTCTAAACTCTTAACTATAGCTGAACTAAATTAGAAATCTAACAAAAACTCTCAGCTAAGACTCTAAGGTAAAACACCAAACTCTTAACTAAAACTGAACCGAACTACAACTTTAAGTAAAACTCTAAGCTATGACTCTAAGCTAAAATTCTAAACTCTTAACTATAACTAAACTAAACTTCAACTCTAACTAAAACTCTAAGCTAAGACGCTATGCTAAAACTCTAACCTAAAACTCTTAACTAAAGCTAAACTAAACCAGAACTCTAACTAAAACTCTAAGCTAAGACTCTAGGCTAAAAACTCTAAACTCTTAATTAAACCTAAACTAAACTAGAACTCTAACAAAAACTCTAAACTAAGAGTCTAAGCTAAAAATTCTAAACTCTTAACTAAAACTAAACTAGAACTCTAACAAAAACTCTAAGTTAAGAGTCTAAGCTAAAACTCTTAACTAAAACTAAACTAAACTAAAACTCTAAGCCAAGTCTCTAAGGTAAAACTCCAAACTCTAACTATAACTAAACTAAACTAGAACTCTAACAAAAACTCTAAGCTAAGACTCTAAGCTAAAACTCTAAACTCTTAACTAAAACTAAACTAAACTAATACTCTAATTGAAACTCTAAGTCTAAGCTAAAACTCTAAGCTAAAACTAAACTAAACTAGAACTTCAACAAAAAACTCTAAACTAAGACTATAATCTAAAAACTCTAAACTCTTAACTAAAACTAAACTAAACTAGAACTCTAACAAAAACTCTAAGATAAGACTCTAAGCTAAAACTCCAGACTCTTAACTAAAACTAAACTAAACTAAAACTCTAAGCTAAGTCTCTCTAAGCTAAAACTCTAAACTCTGAACTATTACTAAACTAAACTTCAACTCTAACATAAACTCTAAGCTAAGACTCTAATATAAAACTCTAAATTCTTAACTAAAACTAAACTAAACTAGAGCTTCAACAAAACTCTAGGCAAAAAACTCTAATCTCTTAACTAAAACTAAACTAAACTAGAACTCTAACAAAAAATCTAAGCTAAGACTCTAGTCTAAAACTCTAAGCTATTAAATAAAACTAAACTAGAAATGTATAAAAAACTCGCAGATATGACTCAAAGGTAAAACATCAAACTCTTAACTAAAACTAAACTAAACTAGAACTTCAATAAAAAACTCTAAACTAAGATTCTAAGCTAAAAACTCTAAACTCTTAACTAAAACTAAACTAAACTAGAAATCTAACAAAAACTCTTAGATAAGACTATAATCTAAAACTCTAAACTCTTAACTAAAACTAAACTAAACTAAAACTCCAAGCTAAGTCTCTAAGGTAAAACACCAAACTCTAAACTGTAACTAAACTAAACTAGAACTCTAACACAAACTATAAGCTAAGACTCTAAGCTAAAACTCTAAACTATTAACTATTACTAAACTAAACTTCAACTCTAACATAAACTCTAAGCCAAGACTCTAAGCTAAAACTCTAAACTTTTAACTATAACTTAACTAAACTAGAGCTTCAACAAAAACTCTAAGCTAAGACTCTAAGGTAAAACACCAAACTCTTAACTAAAACTTAACCGAACTACAACTTTAACTAAAACTCTAAGCTATGACTCTAAGCTAAAACTCTAAATTCTTAACTGTAACTATACTAAACTTCATCTCTAATTAAAACTCTAAGCTAAGACGCTATGGTAAAACTCTAAACTCTTAACTAAAACTAAACTAAACTAGAACTCTAACTAAAACTCTAAGCTAAGACTCTAAGCTAAAAACTCTAAACTCTCAATTAAAACTAAACTAAACTAGAACTCTAAAATGAACCATAGGATAATACTATATTCTAAAAAACTCCTAAAACTTACCTAAAATTACAATAAACTAAGACCAAAATCTGGTTCCCCAGGGTTAAACTCCAAGTTCTTAGATATATCTAAACTAAAATCGACCACTAACAAAAACTACAAGCTTCGACTATGAGCTAAGTCATCAAACTCCTAACTATAACTAAACTAAAACTTCAACTCTAACAAACACTCTAATCTAAGTCTCTAAGCTAAAACTCTAAACTCTTAACTAAACTAAACTAGAACTTAAACAAAAACTCTAAGCTAAGACTATAAGCTAAAAACTCTAAATTCTTAACTAAAACTAAACTAAACTAGAAATCTAACAAAAACTCTATGCTAAGACTATAAGCTAAAAACTCTAAACTATTAACTATAATTAAACAAAACTAGAACTCTAACAAAAACTATAATCTAAGACTCTAAACTAAAACTCTAAACTCTTAACTAAAACTAAACTAAACTAGAACTCTAACTAAAACTCTAATCTAAGACTCTAAGGTAAAACACCAAATTCTTAAATAAAACTAAACTAAACTAGAACTCCAACTGAAACTCAAAGGTAAAACACCAAACTCTTAACTAAAACTAAACTAGAACTCTAACCGAAACTCTAAGCTATGACTCTAAGCTAAAACTCGAGACTCTTAACTATAACTTAACTAAACTATAACTTTAACTAAAACTCTAAGCTATGACTCTAAACTAAAACTCTAAATTCTTAACTATAACTAAACTATAATAGAACACTAACTAAAACTCTAAGCTGAGACTCTAAGCTAAAAAACTCTAAACTCTTAACTATAACTTAACTAAACTATAATTTTAACTAAAACTCTAAGCTATGACTCTAAGCTAAAACTCTAAATTCTTAACTATAACTTAACTAAACTAGAACTCTAACTAAAACTCTAAGCTAAGACTCTAAGGTAAAACTCTAAACCCTTAACTATAACTAAACTAAACTTCAACTCTAAGTAAAACTCTAAGCTAAGAATCTAAGGTAGAGCTCTAAACTCTTAACTAAACTAAACTAGAACTCTAATAAAAACTCTAAACTACGACTCTAAGCTAAAAACTCTAAACTCTTAACTATAACTAAACTAAACTTCAACTCTAACTAAAACTCTAAGCTAAGACTCTAAGCTAAAACTCTAAACTCTTAACTAAAACTAAACTAAACTATAACTATAATTAAAACTCTAGGTCTAAGATAAAACTCTAAACTAAAACTAAACTAAACTAGAACTTCAACAAAACTCTAAACTAAGACTCTAAGCTACAAACTCTAAACTATTAATTAAGACTAAACTAAACTAGAACTCTAACAAAAACTCTAAGCTGAGACTAGGCTAAAACTCTCAACTAAAACTAAACTAAACTAAAACTCTAAGCTAAGTCTCTAAGGTAAAACTCCAAACTCTTAACTATAACTAAACTAAACTAGAACTCTAACAAAAACTCTAAGCTAAGACTCTAAGCTAAAATTCTAAACTCTTAACTAAAACTAAACTAAACTAGAACTCCAATTAAAACTCTAAGTCTAAGCTAAAACTCTAAACTAAAACTAAACTAAACTAAAACTTCAACAAAAAACTCTAAACTAAGACTCTAAGCTAAAAACTCTAAACTCTTAACTAAACCTAAACTAAACTAGAACTCTAACAAAAACTCTAAGATAAGACTCTAAGCTAAAACTCTAAACTCTTAACTAAAACTAAACTAAACTAAAACTCTAAGCTAAGTCTCTAAGGTAAAACACCAAACTCTTAACTATGACTAAACTAAACTAGAACTCTAGCAAAAACTCTAACCTAAGACTCTAAGCTAAAACTCTAAACTCCTAACTATTACTAAACTAAACTTCAACTCTAACATAAACTCTAAGCTAAGACTCTAAGCTTAAACTCTAAACTCTTAACTATAACTTAACTAAACTAGAGCTTCAACAAAAACTCTAAGCTAAGACTCTAGGCTAAAAAATCTTAACTTTTAACTAAAAATAAACAAAATTAGAACTCTAACAAAAACTATAAGCTAAGACTCTAAGATAAAACTCTTAACTCTTAACTATAGCTGAACTAAATTAGAAATCTAACAAAAACTTCTCAGCTAAGACTCTAAGGTAAAACACCAAACTCTTAACTAAAACTTAACCGAACTACAACTTTAAGTAAAACTCTAAGCTATGACTCTAAGCTAAAACTCTAAATTCTTAACTGTAACTAAACTAAACTTCAACTCTAACTAAAACTCTAAGATAAGACGCTATGGTAAAACTCTAAACTCTTAACTAAAACTAAACTAAACCAGAACTCTAACTAAAACTCTAAGCTAAGACTCTAAGCTAAAAACTGTAAACTCTTAACTAAAACTAAACTAAACTAGAACTCTAACAAAAACTCTAAACTAAGAGTCTAAGCTAAAAATTCTAAACTCTTAACTAAAACTAAACTAGAACTCTAACAAAAACTCTAAGCTAAGACTCTAAGCTAAAACTCTTAACTAAAACTAAACTAAAACTCTAAGCTAAGTCTCTCAGGTAAAACTCCAAACTCTTAACTATAACTAAACTAAACTAGAACTCTAATAAAAACTCTAAGCTAAGACTCTAAGCTAAAACTCTAAACTCTTAACTAAACTAAACTAATACTCTAATTGAAACTCTAAGTCTAAGCTAAAACTCTAAGCTAAAACTAAACTAAACTAGAACTTCAACAAAAAACTCTAAACTAAGAATATAAGCTAAAAACTATAAACTCTTAACTAAAACTAAACTAAACTAGAACTCTAACAAAAACTCTGAGCTAAGACTCTAAGCTAAAATTCTAAAATCTTAACTAAAACTAAACTAAACTAAAACTCTAACAAAAACTCTAAGCTAAGACTCTAAGGTAAAACACCAAAAACTCTAAACTAAAACTAAACTAAACTAGAACTTCAATAAAAAACTCTAAACTAAGATTCTAAGCTAAAAACTCTAAACTCTTAACTAAAACTAAACTAAACTAGAACTCTAACAAAAACTCTAACATAAGACTCTAAGCTAAAACTCTAAACTCTTAACTAAAACTAAACTAAACTAAAACTTCAAGCTAAGTCTCTAAGGTAAAACACCAAACTCTTAACTATAACTAAACTAAACTAGAACTCTAACAAAAACTCTAAGTTAAGACTCTAAGCTAAAACTCTAAACTATTAACTATTACTAAACTAAACTTCAACTCTAACATAAACTCTAAGCCAAGACTCTAAGCTAAAACTCTAAACTTTTAACTATAACTTAACTAAACTAGAGCTTCAACAAAAACTCTAAGCTAAGACTCTAAGGTAAAACACCAAACTCTTAACTAAAACTTAACCGAACTACAACTTTAACTAAAACTCTAAGCTATGACTCTAAGCTAAAACTCTAAATTCTTAACTGTAACTAAACTAAACTTCAACTCTAACTAAAACTCTAAGCTAAGACTCTATGGTAAAACTCTAAACTCTTCACTAAAACTAAACTAAACTAGAACTCTAACTAAAACTCTAAGCTAAGACTCTAAGATAAAAACTCTAAACTATAAATTAAAACTAAACTGAACTAGAAATCTAACAAAAACTCTGAGCTATGACTTTAAGATAAAAAACTCTAAACTCTTAACTAAAACTAAACTAAACTAAAACTCTAAGCTAAGTCTATAAGGTAAAACTCAAAACTCTTAACTATAACTAAACTAAACTAGAACTCTAACAAAAACTCTAAGCTAAGACTCTAAGCTAAAACTCTAAACTCTTAACTATTACTAAACTAAACTTCAACTCTAACAAAAACTCTAAGCTAAGTCTCTAAGCTAAAACTCTAAACTCTTAACTAAACTAAACTAGAACTTCAACAAAAACTCTAAGCTAAGACTCTAAGCTAAAAACTCTTAACTAAAACTAAACTAAACTAGAACTCTAACATAAACTCTAAGCTAAGACTCTAAGCTAAAAACTCTAAACTCTTAATTAAAACTAAACTAAACTAGAACTCTAACAAAAACTGTAAGATAAGACTCTAAGATAAAACACCAAACTCTTAACTAAAACTAAACTAAACTAAAACTCTAACTTAAACTCTAATCTATGACTCTAAGGTAAAACACGAAACTCTTAACTAAAACTAAACTAAACTAGAACTCCAACTGAAACTCAAAGGTAAAACACCAAACTCTTAACTAAAACTAAACTAGAACTCTAACCAAAACTCTAAGCTATGACTCTAAGCTAAAACTCGAGACTCTTAACTATAACTTAACTAAACTATAACTTTAACTAAAACTCTAAGCTATGACTCTAAGCTAAAACTCTAAATTCTTAAATATAACTAAACTAAACTAGAACTCTAACTAAAACTCTAAGCTGTGACTCTAAGGTAAAACTCTAAACTCTTAACTATAACTTAACTAAACTATAATTTTAACTAAAACTCTAAGCTATGACTCTAAGCTAAAACTCTAAATTCTTAACTATAACTTAACTAAACTAGAACTCTAACTAAAACTCTAAGCTAAGACTCTAAGGTAAAACTCTAAACTCTTAACTAAAACTAAACTAGAACTCTAACAAAAACTCTAAGCTAAGACTCTAAGCTAAAACTCGAAACTCTTAGCTAAAACTCCATTTTTAGTATATACTAAAATTAGACTAAAACGAACTTACTGTAAACACTACATTTTTGTGAACTAACTACAAACACTACAATTACTACATACGGAAGTTTGGCTACTGCCACCCTCGCCCCATAGGCCTTCTAAAATCTATTTTATCATTTGCGTTTTATTGAAAACTATATTTATTTCTAACAGAAAGCTTTAATTTTTAAAACATCGACGAAAAGTAAATAATGAAATCACTGGACTATCATAATAACTGGAAAAAACTAACGTAAATGATTTTAATGTTTAATATATATTGATATTAACTCCTGGAAATCTGAACAATTCAGGATTCAATATTTTTTCAACAGTATTTTTCTCCGAGGTTGTAATTATAATGATTATATTTAAAATATATTTTGCTTCCAGTAAAGTCCAAATGACACAATAGGCTTTGGAATGTTGACGGTTAGGGGGAGGCAGTAGCCAAACTCCTATTTGTAGTCATTTCTGCTAGTTTTAAGTCTGAGCTGAGTATTCACTTTAATTTTTACGATTTTTAGGATCTAATTATTTATCTATATCAGTACCTGTTATCTTTATGTTTGATTTGATTATTCATTTTAATTTCTGTTCGTTTTTGATTGGCAAAGTTTTGTTATAAGTTAATTTAATAACTATTTCTCCAGTTTTTCAGGTTTTCGGCTTAAGATATAAGTGGATTTTGAATTTAAAGGTGATCTGAGCTTTGTCTCTGTTTGCGTTAAATACAATTATTGTGTAAATTTTGCGCGGTTTTAAAATCAAGGTTTGGGTCGGTTCTTGAACTAAGAGTTTGATTCAACTGCAATTTATAGATAGTATACTCGAAAGATTCCTCCTGGGAGAATGTTCAAAAGATTTCATATGAATGAAAGTGAATAAGAGAATAGATATGTAGCAGAGGAATCACTCAGCTCATTTTAGTTCTAATAAGAGGATAAATATGTAACAGAGGAATCGCTCAGCTCCTTTTAGTTCTAACAAGAGAATAAATGTGTAAAAGAGGAATCAATCAGCTCTTTTTGGTTCTGACTCTTTAAATTGGTTTATTTGTAATTTTCACGTGAGCATTTCCTAGGTTTGGCACGGAAAAAAGTCTTTCTGACAGCTTGGGTGCAAATAATGTCTTTTGGTAGATCTCAACATCTCTCTAAAATATTCTAGAGTGTTCAAACTAAATACCCTAGCCCTTGTTTAAACATTTCACATACGCCGAATGCATATTTTGGCAACCTGGATACGCAGAGTATCTTTTGATTTAGTTCAACTTCCCCCTCAATATTCCTTGAAAGTTTCAACCAAATACCATTAGCCGTTCCTGAGATATTACAGATAGGTATTTTAGAAAATCGGGATACAGAAAGTGTTTCCTGTTTAAGTTCAACATTCCCCTCAATATTCTCTGAATGTTCCACTTTAATACCCTTAACTATGGTGTCTTTAATGGTGTCTTTTGATTTAGTTAGCATCTCCACTTGTATTTCCAGAAAGTTTCAAATTAATAATCTTAGTCTTCCCTGAACTATTACAGGTACACCCTTTTGACAAACGGTCACCCCTAATGTCCTTAAGTTCAAGATTCCCGCAACACTCTCAGAAAATGTTAGCATATTAACCTTTAACTCTTCTTGAAACAATAAAGATAGCCTTTTTCACAACCTAGCTGCATATAATGTCTTTTGAGTTAGTTTGACCTCCCCTTAACAGTCCCTGGAATTTTCAACTTAATATTTCTAGCTACTCCTGAGATCAATGTAGATACGCCCAGATACGCCCTTCTGATACAGTTAGTATCTTTTGATTTAGTGCAACACCCCTGACATTCTCTGAAATTTTTGACTTTAGCAGTTCTTGAGATATTACAGATGCGTCTTGAGCACCTGGATGCAGATAGAGTCATTCGACTTAGTTCAAGATTCACCTTAATATTTCCTGATTTTTCAGCTATCTCAAAACTTTGATCAGTGTTGAGAGGGATCTAAAAAGAGCGAGGAGGGGCTCTTTGCCTGCCAATAACTTTTGAAGATCCCCTTTCAACATGCCCTTAATTGATTACCCACAGCGGTTCCTAAGATATTGCTGGCAAGATATTTTGACAACCAGAATACACTTAGTGTATTTTTATTTTGCTAAAAAATTCCTGAAAGTTTCACGTTAATACTCTAAGCCTTTTTGAAGAACCAGGATCAAATATGCCCCCCTCCCCCTTTCCAAGAAGGCAAAATCTATGTGTGAACGATTGACTACTTGCATAAGTTTTCAATCGTCTCCTCATTCTTGTCAGTCTCGTCATTCCTGGAAGCATTGTTATTTGACCTTTAGACTATTTTAAACAAAATGACTATCTCAAAATTTTGATTGGATATGTTTGGGGGAGGGTAGCTAAAAAGGGCATAGGTGGGGGCTGGTTACCCCCTGATCACAGTTGACTCATCAAAAGGGCACCAGAACTTTTAATTTCTAACCGAATAAAGCCCCCTAAAAGGTTACTAGGACCATTCCTGACGTCTGAAGTGGCTCTGGTTGGAAAATAAATAGTAAATTTTACTTTAAAGCCTCATGTCCCTTTACTCTAGATATTACTAGAACGTTACCTCTGACTAGGTTTGGATGAGGTCCAAGTACACATTTTGGCAGATGCCCTGATGATTAGAATTTAGCTAACCTCACAGCCTATCTCCCGAAATGAATTTAAACTGGTCACGCAAACCCAAAATAAAAAAAAAGCACTTGCTGTAATCTCACATCAAGTTTTGCTAGAGGACCTTTATGCATTATTATTTTATTTGTCCCTCCTCCCCCCGGTTATATAATATGGAAAGGGTAGTCGTAGCCGTTTTGTTCAAAATAGTCGAAAGGGTTGGACATATTCGGAAGACAAAAAAATAGAAACCAAAAAGTGGCCAAATCACTTTTTCCCGACCGGCTGGAAATTTACATCCTTCAGTCCTTAGAGTAAAGAGGACTCCAATTCAGAAGGAAAAGTAGAAAAAATGTTGCTCCCCCCATTAGAGTACCCAATAAAAGACGAAAAACTTTTTTACCCGGCCATTTTGTATGGAAAGACTTAAGAGGGGCTCATTTGATTGGAAATTGAATGCTTGAGCACCTTTTTAAAGGGTCAAAGGTGATTCAAGGGCAACCAGCCTACCGAAAGTGCCCTTTTCTGTCACCCCCTCCCCACTTCAGAAACCCCAAGATATTGGGCCAAAATTTTGAGATACCCTTTGCGCTTAGAAACGTCAAAAGCTGTAATAAGTATGCCTACAGGATCGACATCAAACCCAGGGGCAATTGTCCTCAATTATATAAATTACTAAATATTAACACATGGGTCTTAATAGACGAGGTGGCCCTGTTCTGTCTTGGTTGTCGAAAAGAAATGTTAACAAGAAAAAAAGAAGAAGACGTATTTTAAAGAAAAGTTAAGAGTTGTATTAAAACTTAAGACATTGAATGAATTCCTTTCGAAGTTTCTACGACAACTCCTTCACTAAGAAGTGCCCTGGTCAGAAGAAAATAATAACAAATAATGCATTGTGCCAACATCGTTCTTTACTTAGGCAGCGCTATCGTACTGCCTATCACTTCCAAGACACTTCGTATGAAAATAGTTGTAGTAGAAAGTTCGGAAGGGGCTTATTTGGCTAAGGATTGAAAGTTCTAGAGCCCATTTTAAGAGACAAAAGCAAATGAAGGGCAACTAGATCCCTCCCACGCACCTTTTTTAGGTATTACTTCCAAACTCAATATTTTTGTATATAGTAGCTTAAAACCTCTACAGTAGGGTTTTCTGATGTTCCGAATCTGATCGTGTGAGCTTCATTAAGATTGCTTGACGTTTTCGAACTGTTCCCCCCTCAGTTCAAAGCTGGGCATATAACAGGAAAACCTTTGTTGTTGGGTTACAATTGCTTCTTGGTCCTAAACATATCTAGCTTAAGCCATGTAACAGTGAAAATCTTTGTTGCTGGAAACACTAAAATATCTGGGCCGCAGGAAGCCGTAAAAATTTGAGAATCAAAACAAACTCTTATCTAGACCATATAAGGGGAAAACCTTTGTTGTCGGAAAGAGTAAAAATAAATATCTGGCTTGTAGGTTCTTAGACATTTAAATTTGGAAAAACTCTCGTGACCTACATTTATATTCGCATAAGTAAACATTAGACGTCCTTGACGAGGTCGCTTGAATTTCCAATGAAAACATTAACATCTGTGTCTTGCTCTGAAGAAACAAGTCCCGAACAAGAAAACGTCTCGAAGAAAAGAAAATCTCGAAAAAAAATCTTGACGGATAATAGCCGAATATCGTATAGCTTAAACAAAGTGACGTTACCGGGATTCAAAAGTGTATGGGCGCTGTCGGAGGCCTTAATAGCACAGTTTTTTTGGAAAGATGTTTTTTTTATTTATTTTAAAATTTGTTTTTGGTATTCTCATTGAAAATACCATGGTACTTTCAATGAAAAATCAACAGAGTAGCCCACCTTATATTTTGAAAAATACATTTTATCCCCCCCCCTAATTTTTGTGAATTTACGTCACCATAAACGTCTTCCTCTGAAATCTTTGAAGTGGGTTGAAGTGGGTTGAAGTGGGTTGATTTTGAAAGTGTACTTTTCATTTTTCAAAAGACTACCACAAAATCGAAAGAAGATAACCATAACAATCATGATCCAACAGGTCGTGGTAAGAAACTGTTAGTAAGGAGTATCTACGCTTAATGGTATCCAAGACTCTAAAAAAATGAATTTTGATAATAATGTAGTCACCAAAAGAATTAAATTTTTATGCTGATGTCAAATATATAAAGTTTGTTAAGTTTAATACTACCTATTAAAAGTTATGAGACTGAGAAAAATGGCCCAGCTTTGATAGGGGGGGAAGGGAACAATTCCAAAACGTCAAGCAATCTTAATGAAAATCACACGATGAGATTCGGAACATCAGAAAACCCTACTGTAAAGGTTTTAAGCTACTGTATACAAAAATATTGAGTTTGGAAATAATACCTAAAAGAGGTACGTGAGAGGGAGCTGGTTGTCCTTCAATTGCTTTTCTCTCTTAAAATGAGCACTAGAGCTTTCAATCCTTAGCCAAATAAGCCCCTTCCGAACTTTCTACAACAGCTATTTTCATACGAAGTGTCTTGCTGATCATAGGCAGTACTATAGCGCTGCCTAAGTAAAGAACGATGTTGGCACAATGCATTATTTATTATTATTTTTTTTCTGACTAGGGCACTTCTTTAGCGAAGGAGTTGTCACAAGAACTTCGATTGGGGTTCATTCAATTGGAAACCGAAAGTTCTAGCGGCCTTTTTACTAGTCTTAAGTGATTGTAGAGCCACCAGCCCCCCCCATGCCCATTATATCCCAAAACATATTCAATCAAAATTTGAAGATAGCCATTTTATTCAGTATATTTGAAAGGTCCAGTAATTTTGTCTTTGAGGATGACACCCTCTCTTCCTCAAATGTATCTGACCAAAATTGTGAGATAACCAGTTTGTTAAAAGTTGTCCACAGAATATATAAAAACCCCTCCAGGGTTGACACAACCCACGAAAGCCCTAGGGCAAGAGTTGTAGTTTATATATCCTGGAGGCATATAGGCCATGGTTTTTATGAAATGAGTCGTCGTAGAAACTTTGAATAGGGCTCATTTGATTGGAAATTGGATGTTATAGTGCAAGAGAAAATAACCTAATATAGCTTGAAGAAAAACCAATAGCTTAAAACAAAGTGCCGGTACCCGAATTCGGAGGGATATGGCGTTGTCGGAGGCCTTAATAGCACACTACTTACAAATGTAAGGGGCAAAATTATCTTGGAAACGGGGGGGGGTGGGGCAAGTTTCTGAAGAGCCGTTTCTGGTTCTTTCACAGGCCATTTTTGTCTTTTGACACAGTTTTAATTTTGTCGTTTTATCCCAGGTCCTATTTTATTAGTTCTTTTTATCTTTTTTAGACTGCGTTCACTATTATAATCCGTTTTTATGCCATCTGTTTAAACATTAATGAATAATTTGGTTTATGATGGTAACTTTGACAGTTCTAAATTAATAAATTATTTATTGTGACTTCTAATTTTTTTCTCATAGCTTATACGGATTTTTTTTTTTTTTTTTTACTGTAGGCTTCCCCACTTAAATCATAGCTATAAAACAATAAGCATATATCTATACTTAAGGTTTACTATATGAATATATAGAAGAGAATGACGTTTGGGCAGAATAGTTTTAACTAACGTTTTTGAGAAAAAATCTGATAACATTAAATTCAAAACCAAAATTTGTGTGGTTGCCACCCGTAACTTCCTCTCTGGATATAGTGTATTTGAAACGACCGAATGTTCAGCCCTTGAATATATCCTTACATTTTGTCGGCTCCTTAAACATTAACGTACAGGAAGATATTTTAATTTATGCAAATTTCAAAATTAAATAATGTGCTTTCTGAGACTCTGTATATATTGTCGGGAATGTTTTCTTCCTGTGAGGCTATTTCCTGCTTGATATAGTTATGATTTTTGCGCAGTCCTTATACGCAGGCTCCAATCATGCTTTACTGTTTTTCGTTAGGTCATACTAGTCGCTGAATACTTTTGAAATGTGAAACATTGAATGTGAAATGAAAAGAAAACCTATAGGTTTTGGGACATAGGAATGAATGAATTGGTAAATGTATACCTTGCCTTATTCCTAGAGCTAAATATATAATTGGGAAACATACTTTAATCAATTAAGAAATAATTTGCTTTCGATTCCATAATCAAGTTAGTACCACAAGCTTACGAATGATGCAACCTGATTAAAATAAAGTTATATAAAGTCTTCTGAATTCTTTAGAAAGTATACTCTAAATTCAACTGAAAATTTGCAATATAGGGGAAAAGTTGAAGGGACAAGATTAAGAACATCTTTATTTCTATATAATTCCCGATTATAGGCTAACAAATGTCAAATAGTTATGCAAATCGTAATTATTGAGTTTTCAGTATTATAGACCGGTATCTAGTGAACAGGATCTCATATTACTGTTGCAATATGTTTCAAAACTCTTGTAGGCATGTGCACAGGGAGGGTGGGGATATTTCTTGTCTCTAGATAATCTGCTTTTACAGTCAATGTAGTATATGCTTGTTTTTCTAGATTAGATAAGATTCAACCGGGTTCATTTTAAAAAGAAAACGAAATAAATTAACTAAAAAGACGTTGCCCTGTGACACAATTGACGTTGAGACCCATAAACATAAAGATTCTTCACTATCACGCAGAACGGTTTCCACTTCACTCCTCAAGACAACCACACGCCTCCTCCACAATTACTTAAACTATATTGCCGTTGGGCAACAAATGTTTTATATCTATGTGTTTTGGGGAAATCTTTATAATACTTTTCTGTTTAAATGGCTTCTTGATGTATGTGTTGATTCAAGGATAATTATGATGATAGGGATCTCACGTAGATAAAAAAAAAAAATGTTAGCCCGACAAAATCGTACATGTTGAATGTCTACATTTAGTTTCGGATAGTTTGTCACCTCTTTTCAGCAATGTGGGTGCAAAGTTTCGACTCGATTTTTTTTTAATTTTTATGATTATAATCAACGGCAGTGCTATAGCGTTACCTATAGTAAAGAGCCACAAAGCTTCTGTGCAGTTTTTTTCCAGAGACACTTCATATGGAAGGGAGGGTCGTACAAACGTAAGAGGAGGCTCGCCCGGTTAGAAATCGGAAGCCCTACGCCCTTTTTAAGAGCCAAACGTGATTGGAGGGTAACCAGTTCCCCTCGCACGCCCCTTTTTCCCCAAATACAACCCATCAAAATTTTGAGTTATTTTGTTCAAAATAGTCAAACAGTCAAATAACTGTAACTCAGGGGCCAACAAACCCCCCCCCTCCCACAGCGCCCGGTGCAGGGGATGTAAGCTATGCAAGTTGCTCACTATTAAAATATATGTTTTCTTCTATAGGGGAGCGAGGGAATGTTTGATTTTGGATCTCCAAAAAGGCTTAGAGTATTAAGGTGAAACTTTAAGGAAATGATGATAGGGAAGCCGAACAAAGCCAAAACACACTATGTGCTTGCTGGTTGTAAAAAGGGAATATTAGCGATATTTAAAGAACGGCTGAGAGCATTAAGTTGAAACTTCCAAGGTATGTTGAGAAGATGTTGAAGGGTGATAGGTGGGCAACCAGCCCCTTTTCCTCCTTGTCCTTTTTAGGTGTACTCTCAGTCAGTAATGGTAAAAGTTTGTATTGTCTGAACTAGTCAAAAGTTCTAATACCTATGCCTCAAGAGATGCCATACACTCCACTGCCCCGGGGCAAGGATTTAAATTATGTAATTTGTCCATTGTTTACATGCAGGGTTTATCATTAGGAAAAGAAAAGAGATTTGATTCGGAGCTTATTCGAAAAGGCTAAGGGTACTAAGGTGAAGCCTTGGAGAATGTTGATGGGCATCTTAAACTAAATCGAAACGAAAGGCACTATGTGCATCCAGTTTATCAAAAAGGCAGATCTGCAATATTTTAAGAACGGCTGAGGCTATTATGATTAAACTTTCTGACAATGTCGAGGCAGGTATTTCCATGGGGTGGGAGGGCTGCCAGCCCCCTTTCAATGCTCTTTTTTGCTTCCATCCCGCAGAAGTAATCTATCAAATTTTTGAAATAGCCATCTTATCCAAAATAGTTCAAACGTCAAATAGCTATTTCTATGGGGAGGAAATACCCCCTCCCCCCAGAGCTTTGGAAAGAATGACAAGCACAATCAGTTCATACTAAGTGCATACTGGTTTCCAAAAGTTTGTATCAACAATATCTAAGGAACAGCTGAGGGTATTAAGTTGAAACTTACAGGTGTCTTGAGGGTAAGTTGAACAGTGATTTTAGGGGTACAAGCCCCACTTGTCCTTTTCAGATGCCCTCTCCCCTCAACACTGATGAAAATCTTAAAAAAAAGTTTTTGTTCAAAATAGCCAAAATGTTTAGCTATTATGCCTGTGGGAAAGCAAGAACCCCACAGCCCCCAGGGCAATGATTGTAATATGCAATTTACCCTTTTTTATCTGCAGGAGTTATTGCTAGGAAAAGGGGAAATATTTCATTTTGGGTGTATTCGAAAAGGCTTAGGGTATTAAGAAGAACCTTTTGGAAATGTTGAGAGGTATTTTTAACTAATTCAAAAGATACTTTGTCCGCCCAGTTTATCAAAAGGTGTATCTGCAATATCTCGAAAATGGCTCAGGGCATTATCTTTAGGCTTTAAAGACATGCTATGGGGAATGTTGAAAAGTAGTTGGAGGGAAACAAGTCCCCCTCCAATTCTTTTTAGCTGCAATTTCCCATAAATTATCCGACTAATTTTGGAGGAGCCATGCCAATGTCAAAAGCTATACATCTAGGGATTAAAAAAAATAACAGACTCTGGGAAAAGTGCTGTACGTCACATAAGTTGCCCATTGTTTATATATAAGGTTGGTTTTCAAGAAAAATGGGACATTTTTGATCCTGAGTCTCCAAAAAGTCTATGGGTATTAAGGCAAGACGTTTAGAAAATGTTTAGGGGGAAAGTCAAACAAAATCAAAGCACACTATATACAGGAGGGCCGTCAGAAGGGTACTATAGCAATATAGTACCGAACGTTTATAAAACGCTATATTGTTAACAATATGACGTTTAGAAAATGTTGCGGAAAGTCGAACAAAATCAAACCACATTATATGCAGGAGGGCTGTCAAAAGGGTACTATAGTAATATCTACAGAATAGCTTAGGGAAACTTTGAAATCATGTTGAGATGAAGTTGGAAAAGGAACGTAGGGCAACCCGCCCCTCCCCACCTTTTGCTCTTCTAGACGCTCCTTTACACAGACAGAACCCTTAAAAAGTTATTTTGTACAAAATAGTTTTCAAGACCTAATAGTTAAACCTCTGGGGAGGCCGCACCCACACAGCCCCTGAGATGAGGATTTCAAATTATCCAATTGGTCCATTTTTAACATGCAGGAATTATCATTTGGAAATGGGCATGGGTGCTGGCAGGGAGAGCAGGGGGGGCCTGCCCCCCCTGGAACCAAAACCAAAGGAAATAGAGTAGAATAGGAAAAAATCATGGAAGAAATGTGTGTTGCCTGATTGTTGGCTGCCTGCCAATAGATTTTGACGCTTAATAAAGAAAATATAAGTTCTTATTTTCGACTTAATGACCCCTTTCCAGTTTTCCACAAACAAATTTTCTGTATGATTTGGTAACAAAAGTTTTTTAGTAACAAAAAAAAAACAAAAAAAAAACAAATTCTTCATAGTAACGAATGGCAAGTAAATAACGACCCTTGTTAACAAAAGTATAAGAGTGTAACTATTAATAACAGTCAATCAAAGAATCAGCTTTTTATGGTGATCCTGAATATGTATTTTTTTATTAGTAATTAGTGCAATTATTAGTACACAAGAAAGTTCGTATAATTAAAAAAAGAATAAGGAAAACAACTTAATAAGGGGCAGTGTTGGCAAAAATGTGCCGTCGAATTTTGCTTGCATTGCCAAAGTACCAACGAGATGATATATGAAACCACTATAATCAGAAATATTTCCCCTAAATGGACTGCTAGGAATTTCTGTATTTTCCCCCATGAATGGATACGTTTTTTGTGTTCTATTATATTCTTTTTCCAGAAGTGATTGTATTTATCTAGTTGTCACTTCAAAAAAGATGTAATTTTTTACGGTCATGAAGTATAAACGTGTCAAATATATTGGTTTTTGATATTCAAAACTAAATTCAAAATATTGAATTAAAAATTTTTATTTGGTTTTCTTAATCTTAGTTTTAATGTTTTACTTTGAACATACTACTTTCATAATGTGCTACTTTTTATGAACACTGAGTCTAAAGGCATTTAATGTTTTGGTGTTTGATAACCAAGTTCAAAACTGTCGATATTTTCAGAAATAATGTTGAGCAATGCCAACGCTTTGGCATTGCTCAACAGAACTGAATGCTGGGAGTTTATATCTTAGTTTTTGTAATTAGGCTATTGTTTTGTGTATTTTTTGTAATTACTTACGTTTTTCGTTTAATATACTTTTACTTTAATTGACATACTTTTTCCATTGCCTTTACAAAAATATTGGTCTCTAAGCTTCATTAAATAAAAAACAAACAGGTTTTATTAGTTTTTTCAACTAAAAGTAAGGAGTAACATTAAAACTTAAAATGAACAGAAATTATTACGTATATGAGGAGGGTTGCCCCCCTCAACACCTTGCTCTTCATGCTACAGTTTTTTGGCACTTTAAAAAAAAGTTACTTATTGTTCTAATTAAACTTCACTTGTGTTTCAGGAGTCGTTTTTTTTTTAAATGGGACTAAATTTAGACTTTAGCATATCAAAATTCCGTCTTTTAGAGTTCTGGTAACTATTGAGCCAGATCACTCCTTACTTACAGTTCGTTACCACAAACTGTTTGATCAACCATCTAAATCCAAACACAGATCATTGAAATATTGACCGTTTTTTCTTTGTTACAAAAAGTATTGCATTCATAAATCTTTACAGTTTCAAGAAATGTGATTAAACAAATAGAAAAGGTTTTTCAACTAAAGTAAGGAGCCAATTTAAAACTCAAAACAAATAAAAATGACTTTGTTGATAAGGGCGACTGCCCCCTTCTCAACAGCTTGCTCATTAAACAAAAGTTTTTTAGCGTTTTGAAAAATCTTTTCTCAAGTTATCGGTCACTTGAATCCCTGGTTCATTGCTTTTAAAATGTGTAAATCAATGGTTGTACCTTGATTAGTACCGTCCTACGTTTAAATGTGTAATTTCAATTTTGGATATATTTGAATACACTGGAAAAAAGTGGCGATGAATAGTAATTTTGGTAAAAAGTCTTTGTTAATATTATTACTAAAGAATTTCGGTTGGACAATAAGGAGTATTACTGTTTATATGGATGGAAATGCTGTGAGACTTTTGATCTTCTAAATAACTGAAGCCATCAGAACCTCCACAAAAGGATTTTCTTATTGATAAATACATTACATACATTTGTTCAAATACATTGAAGTACTTCATATAAATAGAAAAAGAAAAATATTACCATTTAAAATTTCTGAAAACTAAGTTTCTGGCAGTATTTGCCATAACCAAAGAAATTTCCTGGCTTGCCACCTCTATGCTGGTAGATATGGGAATGTAATATTTTTTATAGAGAAACATTTTAATTAATTCCTACTCCCCTATACCTCTTTCAACATTTGTCTCAAGCCTCATGAACAGTAAGCAGTTTGTCCATTAAGATTTATTTTTTAGGAATCTTAGCTACCCCCACCTAGACAATGACTCACCCCTACCCCTCATTATAGCTGATACGCAATTACAGCTCACCAAACACAGCCTAATTTCATTACAAATAAAGTGAATCAACTTGGTTGAATCCAGTACTGCCACCATGTGGCATTACTTCTTTTGCAACTGGGAATTCTAAAATATAGTTATTGACATTTTTGAATCAATTAGCTTCTCAGAATTTTAAATTGACGGCAAATTCGTCCTCTTTGGGGTAAAGTCGTAGTTTTTTGTTAAACAAAATTGATCCCTTGGCCATGAATCCTTGTCGTTTAAAATTTACTATATTTTGTTTCATTTTGCATGCAATTTAATTGCTGTTTATTTGAGCGTTTTTTCCTAAAAGTATTTAAAAATAAACTTATTCCTATGAAACATATCCTGAAATATATTCCCTGTCACCCAATCAACACTGGCACTTTGGCATCTGCCCCCCCCGGAAAAATTTCTGCCAGTGCCCTTGGAAATGGTGAAATGTTTGATTCTAGCTGTGTTCGAGAAGATTAAGGGCATTAAGGTGAAATTTATTGGAATGGTGAGGGGTAAGTTTAGCTAAATCAAAAGACACTGTCTGCATCCAAGTTATCAAACAGAAGTACCTGTAATATCTTACGAACGGATGAGGGTATTAACTTGAATTTTTTAGGATCACTGATAGTTCTGCAAGTTTAGCAAATGCGACTAGCTGCGACCGTGACTGAGACTACTTCCGATTGCAACAACTTGCAATTGTGACTGCGACTTATTACTACTTTCAGGGAATGTTGTCGGGGATGTTAAACAAAATCGAGACTCCATATGCATGCTGATTGTCAAAAGAACGTATCAGCATTATCTCTAGAACGGCTGAGGGCACTAAGTTGAAACTTACAGGGCATGTTGAACAGTGCTTGAATCTTCAGGGAATTCTGAGTGGGACGTTAAACTAAATCAAAATACAGTACATGCATCCAGTTTATCAAAAGGGTATATCTGCGATATCTTAAGAGCGGCTAAGGGTCAGAATATTCAATTAAAAGATACTCTGTGTTTCTCGGTTGTCAGAAGGACGTATCTCAAATATCCCAGGAACGGCAAATGACATTTAGTTGAAACTTTCAGGGAACGGTTAGAGGGGTGTTGAAAATAATCAAAAGTAACTAGTTAGAACTATTAAATTAAACTGGAAACCAAAAGTTCTTGCGCCCTTTTAAAGGCTCAAAAGCGATTGGAGGAAAACCATCCCCCTCCTACTCTATTCTATAAGCACATCCAAGCCCTTAGGACACGGGCTGTAACTCCTGAGACTCGTCCATTGTTAGACACAGTATTTGTCAAACAGTTCATGGTAACGAACTGTAAGTAAGGAGTGACCCGGCTCAATAGAAACCAAAATTGATACCAATAGATACACCAAAACAATGAGATTTTGATGGTGATCTTAAATATCTATGTTTTATGAAGTTTAGTCTTACCTATCCAAACTTACGTGCCTGAGAAAATTTGCCTTATTTTCGAAAAAAGGGGGAGACAACCCCTAAAAGTCATAGAAATTTAATGAAAATCCCACCATTAGATTCAACGTATCCAAGAACCCTACTATAGAAGTTTCAAACTCCTATCTGCAAAAATGTGGAATTTTCTATTTTTTGCCAGAACAAAGATCACGGATGTGTGTTTATTTGTCTGTTTGTTTGTTTGTTTGTTTTTTATTTTCCCAGGGGTGATTGTATTGATCCAGTAGTCCTAAAATATCGGGAGAGGGCTCATTTGAACGGAAATTATAAGTTCTAGTGCCCTTTTTAAGTGATCAAAAAAATTGGAGGGCAACCTAGCCCCCTCCCACGCTCATCTTTTCCCCGAAATCACCCAATCAAAATTTTGAGATAGCCATTTTGTTCAGCATAGTCGAAAATCTAATTAATATGTCTTTGTAGATGACTTAATCCACCAAAGTTTCTGGGGGAAGGGCTGCAAGTTATAAACTTTGCCCATTGTTTACATATAGTTTTGGTTATTAACTGATAACTGATAAGGGTTTTTATTTAAATCAAACAAATAAATAAATCAACCACCAGAAGCAAACTTGTTTAGGCTATACACCCTTCAAAAAAAACCTGATATATACATCGCTATCAACACCGTAAAACAATAAATAAAAAAGAAAAGAGAGAAAAAAAAGCACAGCACAACCTCCTCCAACTTAGTGCAGCCCCAAAAATAAAAAATAAAAACAAACAATAACTAATTATTACCGTTCTCTCACTACCACCCTCACACAACCACAATAAAAAATAACCAAAATACAACTGAGAGACCCCTCAAGAGAAAATCGCTAAGAAATAATATACTCACCAAAACACAGAGATTTTAACCTACTCCTAAAACTAGCAATATTTTCATCAACTAATAATTCATTTGGTAAACTATTATAAAACCCTGGTCCCACATGACAGATAGAGAAGAATGATCTTCGAGTAAAAGCCCGAGGTCGTCTTATCTGGGATGCTGTTCTGGTTGAGTATTCATGGACATTACTTCCAGCCACGAACATTTGACCGAAACATTGTGGCAATAATCCACGCTCATACTTAAACAAAAACAAAGCTGAATAAAATTTAGAAACTCCGTGTAAAGGCAGAATATGTCGTTCGAAATATCTCCTTCTCACAGATGCACCTTTTTTATCACCACAAAGAACTCTTATAGCTGAGTTCTGCATCGCCCGAAACGGAAGTAGATGTGCCGGGAAAGTACTCGACCAAACGACATTACAGTACGAAAGGTACGGGTGAACAGTAGAAAAATACAAAGACCTTATTACATCATAGGGGAAAAATATCTTCAGCTTTCTCATAATCTCAACATTCCTTGCAATCTTACTACCAAGGTACTTGACAGTCTTTAGTCGCTGGATTGAAGTATCAACAAATCTAAGCTCATTAATCCATGGATAGTAATTGGGGTTTCTTCCGTAAAATAGAAACTGTGATTTGCTATTATTTAACCTCAGTTTGTTAGCTCTAGTCCATTCCCCAATTTGGTTCATACCCGTAATAAGCTTCTCCATGAGTTGCAGTTCCGTCTTCGCTGCCACTGTAAAATGCGCATCATCCGCAAATAGGACAATAATTAACTTTATGGTTTCACTAACGGGAAAATTCAGGTCAAACGACAAACCCTCCACAGCTCCGCACAAATCATTAATGAAGATTAAAAACAGTGTAGGCCCTAGCACAGACCCTTGTGGCACACCATATTCAATTTTCTTTGTACCCGATACCGCACCTCCAACACTCACATACAAAGAACGATTATGAAGGAAAGAGCTTAAAAGGCCTAAGAACGAACCACAAAATCCACAATTATCAAGTTTTGCAAGCAGAATACCATGATGAATCGAATCAAAGGCCTTCACAATATCAAGGAAAACTGAGGCCGCTTTCCAACCAGCATCCAGGGCATCATTTACGAACGTCACCAAAAACAAAACGGCCTGATCCGTCGACATTCCTCTTCGGAATCGAAACTGGGTTGGACTTAAAAGTCTCCGCGATTCTAGAAACTCCACCGTTCTAGCATTTATCATCTTTTCAAACGCTCTACTTAACACTGGGAGAAGAGATATAGGTCTATCATAATGGAAAGAATTCGTATCACCACCTTTAAATAACGGAATAACTTTAGCTGACTTAAGTCAATCTGGAAAAATAACACGTTTCATACACTGATCAAATAGGTACACCAAAATGCTCTGATACAACTGGAAATACATGCTTCAAAACTTTCAGGGAAAAATAATCACTACCTGCGGCATTACTCTTCATGCTCCAAACTATATTTCGGAGCTCCTCAACATTAATCGGACGCAAAAAAGCAAAAACATCACTAGCCATAGGTAAAAACTGAACAAAAGACATTTCTACAGAGGAGGAGGATCCTGTACCTGCCATATTTTTTCCAATATTTGCAAAGTGGTCAAACGTCTGATCAGCTGCTTCCTCTGGTGATGAGGTACAGACTGTGGCAACAGAACTCTGGGTTGGGTAGATTACCAAGTTGATTGTTTTCCAGGTCTTCGCAGGATGTCCTTCCGACTTTTTAAATTCTTCTCTAAAATATTCTATTTTAGCTTTTCTAAGTAGCTTACTCAATTCGTTATTATATTTTCTGTACCTCTCTTCGGCATATGGTGATGTATTAGAATACTTAAATAATCACCTCCTTTTCATTATCGCAGCCATCAGTACTTTAGAAATCCAAGGTTTAACGGGTGTCTCAGTTTGAACTGACTGCCTTGACATTTTACAACATGACTTCAATATTTCATTGACTTTACCATACCATAAACAAAAGTTCATATTTACATCAATTTCACTATCTTCAAGAAACTGAAACTTACATTTTTCTAATTCATTTTTAAACCGAATCAAAGAATCTCCATTAGTTCTCAATCGATCATTATGTGTTTTTGAATTCTTACTCTTCGGTGTGCAAAAATTATTCACACACAGCAGAACACCAAAGTGACCAGAAACATCATTAATCACAACTGAAACTGAATTATACTTATTATCACAAAAAATATTATCAAGGAGGGTCTCCTCAGAATTAGCAGTTACCCGAGTACAAATATTCACCACAGGAAACACACCATAACAAGACATCACATTCAAGAATTCAAGAATCTTAGTATTAGCACTCACTCTAGTTAGGTCCAGATTAAAATCACCACACGAGCAAAGGCATATTATCATCAACAAACTCATCCAGTTACTTTTCTAGGGGCTCCAAAAATTCCTCAGTAGAACCTGACGGCGGTCGGTACACTAAAACCACAAAAAAATTCTGTCCCGATTTACATAATTCTGATATCACACTTTCAAATACCATATCAGTAGTAATCTATCTATTGATGGAAAAGGGACAAGGAATGGGACAAGGAAACTTACACCTGAGGCATGAATATGCAGTACATTTTCACGTGCACATTGTAAAAAGCCGGCAAACCTATAAAGTGGTCAAACACGTTTTGAGAGTATAGTCAAGATTGTATAAGACAATCAGACTGTTTATTGCTATATATTTCATTTACACATGGAATTTCACAAGAATATGCGGCAGAGTTTCATATTGACATTTTAAAAGGTCGGCTAACCTATAAAGTGGTCAAACATTTTTTGAGAGTATAATTGCGACTATACAACACAACTAGACTGGTTTTTGAGACAACACCCATTTCTTAGGGCCAATCAGAGAGAGAGTGGAGGTTATTCTATACACGGTAACTTGATTGGTGATTAGATTCAAATAAAAGGAGTGATTTTCATTCGTCCTTGAGATTTTGTATATAATGCTCATGCGTTACGATTAAATTTTCATAATGTTTCAACACACCATGGATGACACATTTTATATTATTGACTTTGAAGCTATGGCTACATCGATTTATAATGTGAGTTCAGATTAGTAAATTTTCTTAATTTATTTCCAAATAAAATTATTTTACATAGTCATCCTTCCAGTAAATTCACATTCAGGGCATATCCCCACTCCCTCCCCCCAACAATACAAACTCTACAATATGATTATTATAGTCGATAGAAAACGTAAAATACGCTCTTTTTCCATTATGTAAACCCCATCTTCCCTCAACCCCTCTGTTTACGAGTTTAATTCATTCATTAGAAATAATTCTTTCGTTCAAAAAATATCCTTTCCCCATTATTAAAATAGAGCGTACTTTCCTTTCCGGTCTAAATAAAACCACCTGTGTGTATAATCCTGTTACAAAAAGGGTCGGTTTTAGAAATAGACTTCACACGCTTGTCTTATCGCCATAGATTAATGCCACATGCGTTTGTGTTATTCAAGACACTTTGAAAGAGAGATTGTTTTTTGATTAAATTAAACGAGATATTCTATTTTCAATTGTATTTGATGAAAGCAAATGGATTCCATGGATGATTAAGAGGCTTTTATAAAAATATAAGGCGGGGATGGGGGGCAATGTATCAATTCTAACACCTTCGCTGTAAGGTGATAAACAAACTATTTCGTCGCATGAAAAGTAAGGGGGGGATTCTTTGTGCAGACACGTATACCCTTTGACAAGAAAAACTAATGTGATCATTCCGACACGCAACACTGAAGTTTAGTGTTTGGTTAGCTTTTAATTATGCCATATTTATGGCTGACTATTTTTATATCTATATTTTAAATCATTGTATTGGATTTCATGCAGCGGGGGTACTAATTTTTTCTTCTGTAAAAAGAGGAATCGTTTTTCCATACTAAATTTATTCTTTTTTTAAGGACAATTTTGAAGAATGCGTGCCTCCCCCTCAAAAGAGAGCTAAGGCTAATGGCGCTACTCCAATGCAACAACTGGAGGTAGCTGGCCCATCGAGAGCCACCCACATCCCTTCCAGACCGGCGCTGCCTGCCCAAGCCCCATCCGTGCCAGCCCCTATGCAGCCAGGTAGAAAGCTGAAAAGAGTGGATGGCTGCTCCCATGATGGCGAGCCCCACTGCACCAACCCCCCATGCCAGTGACATCGCAGCCGCCACCACATCTTTGCAAGAAACGGATGTCACCGTCCCATCTATCCCCAATCATGCTTTGCCAGGACCATCCAGCACTCAACTGCAGTCTGAATTCGGAAATGTAAGCATTTTACCTCTACCTTCTACCTGATTATAGAGATATCTACCTATTTTTCCTAACTTTTTTAGCCTTTTCTTTTCACCATTTTTATTCAATACTGTAAGAGTGTGTGTAAGAGATATTAAAATATTAACCACCTGCCACAACTATTGTTTTAAATTTCTCTACTCCCCTCCGATACATCTAAATATAATGTAATTTTTTTTTTTGATTGTCATAAAAATCACTCTTGCTTCTTTCTGAACTGTCTGGGGAGTGGAGTGGAGGCAAGTATTTAGTTAAAATAAAGCTAGGAGGGGGGGCAATTAAGTTCTGTGTGAGGTGTAAAAAAATTATACTTTTTAATATCATGTTAAATATACGACTAGAAATGCTTCAGGAGAAATAGACTATTGCGTCTTTCTGAACTTTCTGGGGAGGCGGTGGAGGCAAGTATTTAGTTAAAATAAAGCTAGGAGGGGAAAGTGAGTTTTGAGGATGGGGTGAAAAATGAACATGGTTTTATAAACTTTATAAAATAATGGTTATTTCATATAGAAAATAAACCTTTTTTCTAAAGATTAATGAATTAGCAGCGCCATCTTCATCAGGACATGAAGCATCAATTTCTAGTGGACCTGAACCAATCCTAGCACCACCAATGGAGTTCAGAGATGAGCCTACACTAGTTCTTGACAATATGGAGTGGCATAGGGGTTTTCTAAATGATTGTTTGGGGACATAGCCAGCCTAGACGATCTAACATGTGACATTGACATGGTGGAGGACCTGGAATGGACAGATAGATTTATGCGAGAGCATTTAGGTGTTGTTAGTAGTAGTAGTGCATCTGAACCGGGTCCTCATAAAGAAATTCCGTCACAGGACAATACAGGCTGGCTTGATCATCTATCCCCAAACACCCTGGAAGACATACTAACTGACTTAGAGGATTTCATGCCACCTCCATCCAATGCAATTGAACAGACTGGGGGGTGGTGCTATTGACAATTCTATGTCACCCCCACCACCATTCCGGTTAATGATACAGCTAGTAGTAATAATGTTATAGCAACATCAAAAGTATCCCCACTTCCAGATTTTTTTCTTTCCAACTCTGCCTTGCACCATACAAAGGTCTACAGCGCCAAATTCGGTGATCCATTTAACTCTCTAATGTCAGGGGATATAATAACAGATCCCCTGGCCATTACACATTTATATACTAATAAGATTCGAGCCATTCTTTAACAACATATGAGGGTGGGGGGGTCGGGGTCAGTTTAAAAGCATCAATAGCACTAAAAATTTTTTTTTTAAATGAAAATGCGAGCAAGCTGTATTTGAAATACTTGCACACAGAGATGTTGGCAATTCGCCCGCAATTATCAAATTCTGAGGAGGCTTTTCTAAATGGTCATTAGTATTCAAAGTAAATGGGAAAATTATAACGAGGGGGGTAGTGGGTCGGTGGTTTTATTTATTGAAAGTTTAAACGTTAATGTTTGTAGATTTAAAAAGGATTTTATTTTAAGAAAAGGGCATAGGGACAGGGCTATAATTTTAAAATATCATTCAGATTTAGATGGATGTAGGGGGATACAACGAATCTGTTTCGATACGAGGCTACAATGTTTCAATTATGCATTTTTAATTGCTGCATACATACCTCTTCAAATAGATACATCTAAGAAAAAGTTGAATGAAATGGAAGTTAATGGTGGGGAGGGTTCAAAGTTCCCCATAGTAGATTTTAATTGTTTAAACGGTCAATTTCCCGTGACACTAAAAGGAATAGATATTTTCGAGCGGGCTAATGCGCATTTAAAGATTAGTGTCACGGTGTTACAGTATGAAACCGAATTTGAGGAGGGCCACCGTTCCGATAAGAAGGGCGTATTATTTACAGTGAGGGCCCCTTCAATTGAATCAGTGGAACATTGGGTGTGGCTTCTATCCACGCCACCCACAGAGCCTGATTCAATTGGATATTTTAATCCAATTACCGATATTAGTAGGGTTTTGGGGGAGGGTACGAAACAGTGTGCCCGTTATTACTGTCCGACATGTCTGTCCCGATTTTGAACTGATTTAAAGTTAAAGCATCACATGAAAAACTGTAAACGTCATGGATCCCAGGCTGTGGAAACGGTAAGTGGAGATAGAGCGATCTTACGTTTTAAGAATGTCCAAGATACGCTCCTAAAGAGCAATAAGATCGCTTTAGACTGCGAAGCGAAACTCACAGACGTTTACAATTCGTCAAATCCAAATCGTGTTAAAATACATGAAGCCATAGGGGTCTCTTACGCTAACGCGCAACGAGATTCCAATAATATCATGCAAGTGCTGGATGTAGTTGATATGTTTGGTGACGGTGAAGACTGCATGCGCTCGGCATTGGTCAGTCTAATTAAAACAGCAAACGGTGCAATTTTGCGCCTTCGTTACACAAACTATCCTATGCTCCTATCACCAGATGACAGATTGGCCATTAAAAATCGTAAAATATGTTGGGTTTGCAAGGGGGAATTTGATGATGGTGTTCGGAATGGGGGGAGGAGGAAGGTGGTTGACCATGATCATTTGTGGCAGGAAATTACATCGGGGGGGGGAGTAACTTTAGAGGGGTAGCACATCATTCGTGCAATTTAAACGTCAGACAGCAATATTTCGTGCCTGTTTTTATACACAATTCCAATTACGACTTAAAGTTTGTTCTACCGCGCATTGGCCCGCATTGCCAAGGATGGAGTTGTAGATGACGCATGGATAGATGGTTCTTTTTCATATAATATCATACCCAAATCATCGGAGAAGCTACGGCTACAACTACTTGACAAGGGTAACACGTGCCTGAATAAAATCCATTTTTTAGACTCTTTCAGCTTCTTCCCCAAATCCTTAAGTCAATTGATTCAGGTACAGAAAAGTGACAATTTTGATAGCTTCCACCTCCTCAAACAGCGCTTCCCCGACGATGAAATGTATGATTTATTAACGTGTAAGGGTATATATCCATGTTATTATTACAACTCTGGCTCGAGGCTAGATGAGGTGTCATTCCCGCCCGTTGAAGCTTTTTACAATTCTCTTCCTGAGAGTGAGTGCACCAATAGCGACTATGAATTTGCTAAGAGGGTTTGGGCAAAGGGCGCATGTAAAAATGGGAGGGATTATTGTAAACTATACTTGGCCAGTGATGTACTCACTCTTCTGGACATTGTGGGCAAAAATACGGATAAAATCTATGGGGAATTTGGGTTGGATTTAGGTTATTATTTTTCCAATCCTCATCTGGTGATGGACTTGATACTTAAAATCAGCAAAGAAGAAATAGGTCTGATCGCTGATGTGGATCAGCATCTGTTTGTAGAGAGATCAATGAGGGGTGGGTATGTTTTTCACGGGGACCGTATAATGAAAACTGATCTGACCGGACAGTACACCGATGAAATGTTGGACGCAGGTTTTTTGGATATGAATTCTCTTTACCCATCCGCAATGTCTCACTACTGTTTGCCGTGTGGCAATTATAAATGGCTTAAAGATCCATATGCTTCGAATCTCCTCAACATTGCTAGTGTTGAGGAGAATGGGGCACAGAGATGGTTTTTTGAAAGTGACGGTCGGTGAAACACCCATGAAAATCCATGACTCGGTAAAAGACTTTGTTTTTCCGTTCATAAATAGACCGGTGGGTAGGGACTCTCTGAGCCCCTACAATTTATCTTTAGCAGAGGATGGGAGTATGCACTGGGTACCTTCAAAACAAAAACTAATTACCGACCTCAACCCGAAACAGAATATCGTTGTTCATCACGTGCTATTGCAATGGATGGTGTCCAATGGTTTCAAAGTCACAAATATTCATAGAGCCCTCCAATTTGATCCAAAGCCTTACATTACAAAGTTTATTGACACCTTTGTCAGTAAGCGTTCACAAGCGAAAACAAAAGTTGAAAAAGAAGTCTATAAACTCATTTTGAACTCAGCTTTCGGTAAAATGTGCGAAAGCGTACGAAACAGAAGTCGATGTGACATTGTAATCAGTCCCAGAGATTGTGCTTGAATCATGACGGATCCAAACTTCACATCGTTCACAATCATAGACTCTAATATGCTCTACATCGCAAGAAAAGAAACATTGTTTTAAATAAAAATATTACAGGCGGGAGTGCAATAACTGAAATATATAAAAAACTCATGTTGTCATTTTATTATAATTTATGCAAGGTACAGTGGCCGATTGAGGGACAAGTTCAAGTGTATTACGGGGACACTGATTCACTCCTGTTAAAAGTCAAAACTGAAAATCTATTGAATAATTTGGAAAACGGTGACACCAGGCCCCAAATCAATTGTTAATGTTAAAATCTAAAACGGGTAGCGATCTGATATCCAGTGGTGTGTTTCCTGGGCCAAAGGTATACTGTATGGAAACGCAAAACAAAGAAATCAAACAAGTTTGCAAGGGGGTGCCTACACACTTTGTAAAAAATAATTTTAATATGAATGTGTCCAAAAACTATGTGGAACATATTTTATTCCAGAGGGCAAGATTCAAGGCGATTCGCTCTTTACAATTTAAAAAATACACAGTTAGAGTTGAGAAAAATGCCATGTCGGCCACATCGGACAAAGTCTATGTACTTGAGGATGGTGTGAAGGTACTATCACAAGGTCATTATTTAATCTCAGACCGAGTTGAATGTGTAGAGTAAAGAAAACAACTCGGTTTACAAAAATTAACTTAAATTCATTAAAAAAGTACAAATTGGGTGGGAGGTTTTTTTTGGGTGATGGGTGTTTTTAAATTCTTTTTTTTATATCACAAACAATTTTCAGTGTGTGTGTCCACTATTTAATGCCCCCTACGGTCCGCCTCCGGTCCTGGCTCCGTGGCGCTTCCCGGCCCGCCGCAGCGGGCCCCACGGCGCTTCCAGGCCGCCGCAGCGGCCACCCCTGGGGGGACCCCATTCCAAATTTAAAATGCTGTAAATAAAAGTGTGTGATATTATTTTAAGTGTGCATTTTCTAATAAATGTTGTATTTTTTATAAATAAATTAAAAAATGTGTATTTATTAAAGTGTTTTTTTTTCTAGTGCGTATGTAAATGTTGTATTTCTTATTATAAATAAATTTAAAAAAGTGTATTTTTTCGTGTTTAATTTTTTTCATGTTCAATGTAGTATATATATATAGTGTTGTTACTTTTATGCGTATAATAAAAGAAAATATGATTCTTTATTCGTCTTCTTCTCATTATTCTTGAACGGAGTAGTAGTAATAGGGAAGTTATTTAATCATTAGACAACTATAGTCTACAGTTAGTTATCTAGGTGAACTGTTGAAGGGAACGTGTATCAATTTAAAACACCATTCAGATCGTTTCTGTGTGGGCCATCAATGTCAAGCAAAACGAAAATCTTAACTAAAATAATTAAAAATTGCGATAAAATGTTTATGGAAAAGGCGAAAAAAATTTACTATTGCTACAGTGTTTGGCAGGAGTCATACGATAAAATAAAAGCAATTGGCCCGGCGGGATTGGTGCAGATACAATTCATACAGGGACTTGATGTTTTCAGAATTATTGAACCAAACTCTTGGCTGGTTATTGACGATTTAGCTGAATCTATTGAACAATGGTCCCAGGAAATGCTACAACTGTTCACTGTTCGCTCTCATCATGAACAGTTTTCCGTTATTCTGGTTCTGCACAATCTCTTTCATCAGAGCAAATGTATGCAAACACTTGCATTGAACAGCACCTACTATATCATCTACAGAGTTGTTCGTGATTCTAGCTCACTAATAACTCTCAATAAACAATTATACCCCGGCGCCCCTAAATATCGGCTCTCATTATACAATCAGGCAACTAATAAACCCTACGGCTACATCCTGTTGGGTCTTAATCAAAATACACCAAAAGATCTGCGTGTAGTCACAGATATTTTTGACAATGAAATTACAGTATATCTCCCAGTGAACAATAAAAAAGGGTATTAGTTGCCACCATGACACTGAAGAAACTAGATGAAAATATATATTTATTTTCTGTTCTAAGCACTTCAAAACCCTCACTTAGGAAAGCCGTACTCAAGCATGGTATTGACAATGATTTCATTAATCTAATATCTGAACTTTGTTTAAATTTGACCGAGGGTAATGTTCAACTGCCCGAAGTAGTTAAGCAACAGGCAAAGCAAAATCGTTGTATTGTACTTACATTGGTCTCTAAAAAGAAAGGAAAGTATTTTAAAAAGAAACGTCTTCCTCAGATGGGTGGTAGCTTTTTCACGCTTTAATTGCTCTCGATAATTACAGGAATTGTAAACAGCTTTCTCTAGAGAGAATGGTAAAGCCCTATAAACTGACTTCAATAGAACTCGCTCTCTCACCCTTATAACACTTTGAGAACAATCTGAATAAATTCATTGACAACGAGAATATTGAGGATGATAAAAACTGCTTTTACTTCATGATATACTTCGCCAAGTGGATGAATATAAGCCCTAACGTGTGACGGCCACTGGTATTGACCACCAAAAAGAACCATCTCCTCAGGATTTTGCTTCTGCTGGAAAAAAACTAAAGAAGGAGGAATTGTATTAAATTGTATTTAAAATTGTAAATATAATGCCTAACTAATATCGTAAACAAAGAAAACGACTCATAACATATCTCATGGAAAGTGGTCAAGATCATATTCAAGTTGATAGCAATGGGAAAGGGATTATAATTCAGGGCAAGAGCTATAATCTACTTTATTTAATATTTTATATTGTTGCAAATCGTAAAGGACTATTATCATTTTACGCTCATCTATACAACTTTCTAAATACATTAAACTTCCCCAAAAGCCTTATTAGCAATAGACAAATTCTTAGAAAATTAAATGGACATGCACCATCAACAACAACACCATTAAAATATGAACATGATGAGGAAGAAGAAGAAGATTTTAAATCAATCTTGGAAAATACTAGCACACCTAGTGGAAACTTGACAATGGCGGTGAAGAGGAGCACACCATTGATAGCTAGACAAAAGCGAAAAGGTATCAAGCCACCATCACCCCCATCACCAACCACAACTAGTATACAAAATGGTAGCGGACGCTACACTACGTGTTTACGTTCAAAATGGTTAAAGTTCTGAAAGGTGTTTATAAAAATATTGGAGAGGTGGGGAGTTTAGGTTCCCCCACCACTCTTTCCGAGGTTACTGGTGTTCACACTAATAATTTACAATGCTATCTACAAAATAAATCAAGTTATACTGTGCATAGAAATCATAGGCTTCGTGCTAATCATTATCGAAAAACTAAAACCTTTTTCCCATTGTATATAATGCAAGCAGATCTCCTAACTCTAGATGAGATTCAACAACGTCACAAATCACCGTAAAAGTACATTCTACTTGCAATCAGTGTTTATAGTCGTTATGCACATGCAATTCCATTGCGGTCAAAGAAAGGCGTTATGTTGCTCAGGCTATAGAAAATATTCTCGAACAGGATTCGTATAAAAAAAATTCAAACGGATCGTGGTAGTGAATTTGTTAACCCTTCCTATAAAGGCTACATTGGCCGAACGATTGATAAGAACTATTCGACTTTTAATTTCAAGATATTATACATTGAAAAATACATCTGCTTTTATTCCTGATTTAGATAAAATCATGTTGATTTATAATCAACGACCTCATCGATCATTGTCCAACTCAACCCCAACGGAAGTTCATCATTCTGATAATGATAGAATTGAGACCTTTCTTAAACAATATTCCAATGAAATGATTGTCAAGAAGAAAAAATTCAATGTTGGTTATACTGTTCGAATTAATAAAACAACTAAGGTTATTGAAAAGGGGAATTAATTATGGTTCACAGAGCTTTTTAAAGTGTCAAAGATCATAGACACCAAACCCATACCTTATCGTACGCGCGATACAAAAGATGAGGAGATTCTCGGCGGCTTTTATGACTATGAGCTACAAAAAGTTAAAAATAATAGTGGAATCTATCAACTTGAAAAGATAATAAAGACACGTACTCGCAGGGGCTAGAAACAGTTAATTTTTCGTTGACTAGGATACAACCCTGATTTTGATGCTTGGATCGGTGTTGAAGATATTGACTATGCCCAATGATTTCTATGTAACATTTATGTCCAACGTTTCCGATCCTCTCTACAACGACTTGAATAAAACAAGTGATTTTTGGACGAAACTCTCCCCCGCCATAAAATTTACGGTGCGTATGAAGTGCCTCTTGTCGACTGTATTCTCAAAAATACCTATGACATCTTGAGAAAGAATCGTGTGTATGATATAAAAGTCATACCATTCGATTGGTCACTCTTTGTCGACTATGAATGGGTTGAATCACTTAAATCTAGCGAATATCCACATGTGAAATTGAAATATCTTGAATATGATAATATAATAGATTTGTGTCGTACAATCAATAGAAAAATCTCATATCGTAGGAATGGTACATTCCATTTTAATTATTCATTGGAACACGATAGGATTTACATTGCCTCGCCTGTTGACACTGAAATAATTATTCTCAATGATAATCTCAGAGACGTTCTTGGCTTTAAACAGAATATGATCAATGGGAAAAACGCTGGCACCGTTTACAGGATGGATCAAGTTATTTTTGCTTATTATCCACCTGGTTTCGCCTCGGACTCTTGCATATTTCTCTATGCATCCTTTGTGGAAACATCGAGACTTGGTAATTCAAATGTCCCCCTCCTACGTGTTCTTGAACGAAAAACAACTCATGAACTTCTTCATCACTATAATATAAAGCATCTTCAGTATGTTCCTGTAAACACTTCGTATTTGGAACTCTGTCACTTAACACAAAGAAGTGAATTGGGTGATCCTCTAGCAATAACAAAAGGCTTAGCAGTGGTTACATGTAGTTTTCGACCCACAATTGACGACACCAGCACCACCACCTAAAATGAACAATAGAAGAATTCCATTTGTCTGTCCAGACATTAATTGCTATGTTGGTGCTCTGAATCCACGTCAAATAGGCAATGGATTGGACTACTACAAGGGGCGTACTACAATGTCTGGCTATGGTGTTGGATGCTGGTTTGCTAGGCTATTTCGTTCTGGACTACCCCTTGCCAGACAATATCTTGTACCTGCTGTATCAGATTTTGCTGCCTCAACACTACAACACTGGGGGTCGGGTAAGAATTTCAAGGAGAGTGTTATGGAAAATATTAGATCTTCAGCAAGAGCCGTTGGTGAGCAAATAAAATCTCAGCATAATATGGAGGACTTGAAAAAGATGCGTGCATACTATCCACTCATCAGTCTTTAGTCAAACGGGAAGCGAAGGACCTCAACAAGGACTTTGAGGAATAAAACAAGGAAGACCAATAAGAAGAAGAAAAAGAAGAAGATTGCTAAATCAATGAAGGATTTCTTCTCTTAAGATGACTTATCTCCCCCACAAGGAATCACATCCATCAATCAGTTCCTCATTGAATCTGTTCACTACTTAAAATTTTGATATCAGTATCAAGTATGGCTATTTTGAAAAATATCACCCCCAACAACCCCTCTCAAAAGATGTAAACTATCTAATATTTTTAAATGAAGACTATGTCATTGACTTGTCATTAACATTTATTGATTTAAATGTTGCGGTGAAGAAAAAGTCAGATACTGCAACTCCAACTGCTGTCGATGGTCTCTCCTACGAAAACTGTTTTCTACACAGTCTATTCAAACAAATTAATGTATTTATTAATGGAACATTGGTGAACACTAGCAATAATTTATCCAACTATGCAAGCTAAATACAATTTATCATGATGACACCAAAGGCATACAAGGAGTTGAGAGGACAATCATTTGGGTTATGAATATCGATCAGGTGTTGATACTGACGGCAAGTTGACTACTGCAGTGAGCCAGGAGTATCATTTAGTTGGAAAATTAAATCATGAGATATTCAATATATCGCAATGGCTACCCCCCAATGTCAAGATTGACATAAAGTTGCAGCTGGCCCCATCGAATTTAATTTTGAGAAAAGCACTTCGTGCAGCACCCGATGCAAATGTCATTATCATATCGGCAATTCTCCACGTCCGAAAACAGCAGGTCATGATCTCTGTTGCATTGGCAGTGGAAAAGCTAAGAGTCAATGGCAACAATATTAAACTTCCTGTCCCCCATACGATCACCGATCAACGTTACATTGCCACCGGCTCTCGTAGTTATACCGATTCATAATTTATCAATGGAGATATCCCATCAAAACTGGCTTTGGCCTTTGTGAAGAGTGCCAGTTCCGTTGGATCCTGGACTGCATCCCCCCATGATTTTAATTTTTTTGGTCTATCTAGCCTTGTGTGCAAAGTGAATGGAATTCCACTGTACACTCTATCATTTGACAAAAAATCCTATAGAACTCTGTACGAGTTGACCATGCAATCCCTAGATCATGACTCTCAACAATTTGAAAATGGAATAACCGATTCAATGTTTTCAAAAAATCATGGCGTAATTGTTTTGGACTTGTCGGGGACCCAGGATATGAGCATAGTACGAACAGGGAGTGTACGTTTAGAGTGTACATTTGAAGATGCTTTGACTGAGAGTATCACGCTAATATCATTGAGTCAATTTGAAACATATTGGGAAATCACACCCGACGGCAGTGTTCTACTAGACCTAGTACCATGAACACAAACCAAATAATCAATGTATTTAGTATGGATCCATACATGTCCCCGTACAAGTCCTATTGCATACCTTCGGACTTCATTGAAAAAACTCCAAGTGTTAACAATACCCTAATCATTGTTAATAGCAGTCCATCGACTTTGAAGACAGGCCATTGGCTATGTATCTTTCAAACAGCGAAGAATATTGAATTTTTTTATCCTCTTGGCCTATCATATAAATTCTATACTTCACACATCAGCAACTTTATTGAAAGCAGTGGGAAAACTATTATTCAACATCAAAGAAGAGTACAGGATTTAACATGTGGCTTTCATGCTATACTCTTTTTCATGTTTAGATGTCGCACCTGTAACTACAAGCAGTGTCGCAACATTTATGTTGAATTACTTTTTCAGAATGACTTGCTACAGACAAATATAATTACAAATATATTCTATATTGATTTTCGTTGCCTACGAATAAAATATTCTAAAAATGTATGTGAAATTGTTTATTAATAAATGAAAAATATGTATATACATGATAAAAAACTTTTAGACTTTTGTACTCTTTAGATTTCATCTTCTACTAGGTATAGGTATTTGTCGAGAACAACTAATGCAGGTAGATTATCTGAATTCACAGTATACTGATCCTGATTTGCTGCAATGTCTAGGTCACACTTTCTATAGTACAGTGTAACTTTACTCTTATCACATCTCTTTGTATAGTCAATGATACTATTCTGATTCATTCTGCAGAATTCACGTGTTTCAATTTGTTTATTTGAAGAAATGTTACAAACAGTGTCCTCAAGTGGCGAATCACATTCCGTCACAGCCAAATAAAAATCAGTGGGTTTATAATTATAACACCTATTTTTTTCACAACGATGACGTAGAAACTATATTCTTTTGTTTTTCCAACAGTTGAATCCGTTACTCAACTCTTCTTCCCAGAATAATCTAAAGCTGAGACGATACAAATACCGTAGAACTAAACTAAAATCACGCTTAGGATTCTTTCCAATCATACCGGGATATGTATTCTCCCATTGATTACATTTATCATAGTGGCAATTCGAGCATAGGTTCCCTCTAGGATGAGAGTCACACACCTCTTCAAGACAGGAATTACAACCTTTAATTTGCTCAGCATATCCTCTATGCAATTTACACGGGTTGCATAATCTACACTTTTCATCATACACATCAATCATTGTGCAATTCTCACATGATGACCAGCTGCCCAGTGTGGACATACATAGTGGACATGTATGGAACATTTTTTCATGTGTTGACACTCTCACTGCCACAATGAAACTGAGCTAGCAACAACAAGAAATTGACTGGGATAGAGAGAGAGAGAGAGAGGAGTATTTCATCCTTGAACACCACCTTTCTCATGAAAAAAGTCCAAAATTTCTAAACTAGTGTTTAAAAGCATATCCACAATATCATTTTGCCGTGTCGTGATTAATATATCAATAAATTGTGTAAATGCATTTGGACCACAACGTAAAATCTTCATACAGTAGTCTAACGATGGAGAATCAGTTTTCATTATATTGACGAGCATTCCCTGAGAAAATATCTTCCCTTGAATAGACAGCTCTAGAAAATCATCATCGAGAATCAAACGTTTTTCCATAAGCACTAGATTCCCCATGATTCGCTCTTTCTCAAATCTATCCATTTTTTTTAGAGTCCTAACACTCTCACAACCAACTTCAGACTAACCAGAATTTCTTCTACTCTAAAAATATACGCTAGTCTACTATAGAAAGAAAAATACCTTTGATTTAGAAACAATTTTATTGAGCATAATTACAACAATAATATTCATTGATGCATTTTGTTCTCATCAATATATTTCACTAGCACATCTAATGCTGCCTGAAGTCTATTTATATGCACAATATTCAGTTTCACAGCAAAATATATTTGCTCCTCCAGCTTAAATTTGCTTAATGATATTACGTATCTAGCATACATATCGTCACATTCAAGGCATAGTCTACAGCCTCCTGTTATTTCCACAGCCACATTTGGTACTCATATATTTTTGCTGCTGCCGGCTCCACCATCAATCTCCAATAGTGTAAATGCTCCACTCATTTTCTCTACTAATATCCTCTCAAATAAACTATTCTCTCTGAATTCAATTCTCTTACTAATATGAATTGCGATGAAAATCACTCCTTTTATTTGAATCCAATCACCAATCAAGTTATCGTATATAGAATAACCTCCGCTCTCTCTCTGATTGGCCCTAAAAAATGGGTGTTGTCTCAAAAACCAGTCTGGTTGTGTTATATAATCTCGACTATAGTTTCAAAACGTGTTTGACCACTTTATAGGTTTTCCAGCCTTTTAAAATGTCCACGTGAAACTGTACTGCATATTCTTGTGAAATTCCATGTGCAAATGAAATATATAGCAATAAACAGTCTGATTGTCTTATACAATCTTGACTATACTCTCAAAACGTGTTTAACCACTTTATAGGTTTGCCCGCTTTTTAAAATGTGCACGTGAAACAGTAGTGTATATTCATGCCTCAGGTGTAAGTTTCCTTGTCCCTTTCCCATCAAAAGATAGATTACTACTCATTTCCTTATTTACACGCTTTTCATTCCTCACCTTAATATCGAGACAATTCCTAACATAAACTGCCAGTCCACCATGTTGCCTTTTCTCTCTATTCTGAACATGAAGTCGATACCCACCTATATCTAATAAACTCGTCGTATGATCTCTCAATCACGTTTCTGTCAGAGCAATCACATCTAATTTCGAAAACAGATACCTTTCCTTTCAATAATCCAAAGAGCTATCGAGACCTTGACAGTTCCACAATAACAGATCCAGTTCACTGGGTCCTGAAAACACATTTTTAATTTCAGTTGTGCATTTACGGTTTGTTTTGGGGGATGCCTCACAAAAATCTTCATCTAGATCCCTATGGAGCATACCACCTTTTAAATCCTGAAAATTTAGCGAATCTCTTTCAAGGGATCTCAATCTTTCCAAATCAACAACTAGAATAATAACCATTCACCGAAGGGGTAGCCAGAGAACGGCGAAACAAAACTACACCGTTACCAATTACTTTTCCTGGTTCACACCAAATCTAAGACAGGTCGGCCGTAAAAAGAAAATAAACCTGAAAAGAGAAAAAAGATTAAAAAAACAAATTACAGAAAAATGTAACAGAAAATAAAAACAAAAAGAAAAACATATTAACACACAAAGAAATTCCGCCACGATAATAAGCTCATCCAATCAACAACATAGAAGCCTACTACCACCTACTCATATTTATCCTTTAAACTAAAATAAAAAAAAATCTTACTCTTAAATAAACAAACAAAAAAGCAACAAAACATTTTTTCATTTCATAAGCTAAGCTTTTCATAATTTTTCTACACAACCAAACATATACAAAACCCCCCCCCCAAAAAAAACTATCAAATTAATCATTCCTTTGGGCCCCCGGGAGCCGCAGAGGAGGGAAGTCTATGCGCTAATTGATTACTCGACTCATCCCAAGTAAACTTAACTTTTCGACAGCCCGGTCGTGCCAACTGTAGATACGATGGCACTGTATATATATAACCGATACGTAAAGACGATAAAAAAAATAAGCGCTTTATGTTCAAGCAGTCTTTTCCTTTCCTCTCTTATCGAAATTGGGGCATCATCGCTCATATAAATATAATTCTGGTGTCGTATCATTTTTCCCTTAAGCTTTTTTTCCATTCTTGAGTATTTCGATCTTATTCTCACGGCTGCTTACATTAACCTTGAAATATTTCTCGTCCTTTTTAATCTCAATAACCGAAAACTGTGGTATCACTGGTAAAGCCAAACTGTCTGTATATAACTCAGTAAACATTCCTTTAGCCTGATCCTCGTCTTCCCAAACTGTGTTCCATACTATCACATTATTTTCTATCGGCTGATATTCTGTAGCCATAATCCTACCAGACATGCGCAAAGTCTTTTCTTTGTAGTACATCACTTCCGTTTGCAGATTAACCACTTGAGTTTTTAGCATAGAAACTTCATTTCCCACAGCAGTCATACGTGAACTTGACCCCGAAAGTTCAGTCCGTAAAGCCATTTGCTCCAATTCTATTGCTTGTATTTTATTTTCTAGTGTAGTAAATCGCTGATTGATCGAATGGACTGAGTTACGAGTAAAATGTCCATCATTTTCAAAAAATCCTCTGACAAGGTCTGTAATGATGCCGGAGTTTTCGCTGACTCCCGAGTAATTTCAGACGTATTGGGGGTGCTTGTCGTCATATTCTCACTTAATAAATCCTCATCCTGACGACTCCTCTTATTCTTTTTCCTAACCATTCTGATGTTGGAAATAATAACAAAACTGTCCTACCGGAAAAAGCACCAAATCTTTACCCAAGTTGGTGCGAACGTGTAATAATCTTAGCCGCTAGGCACGGCAAACACCTTAATCCGCCTTCAATTGAATTCAAGATCCAAATCTTCTTTCTGTGCGTCAACTGGTTACAGCAAATATTCCTTCAGACAGCAATGTATATTCTCAATAAACCTCTATTATTTTGCAAACATTTTGCTCCGATCACAGCACACAGAGTTTAGCATTAATCAAACTATATTTATTTCGTGACGTCACTCACAGAGCAGGCGATAGCAAGCGCCTATAGATGTTAACCGGCTGATGGCTGAAAGCTGATTCATTACTGTTACTGAACAGGCGTTCAGTAATGAATCAGTCAGGGATTCTATTGGGAAGTATACAGGCGTTCTCAAGAGAAATTTTTTCCCGATGGGGAGAGGGGGTGGTAATAGGGGTTATGGGGGAGAATCTCTCTATGGAGGATGTTTCCTTGGGGGAAGGGACATCCCTATGAAGGGGGCGCCAGATTTCCCAGCATTATTTAAAAAACGATCAGAAATTAAATAAAAAAAATACATTTTTTTCAACTGAATGTAAGGAGCAGCATTAAAACGTAAAACAATCAGAAGTGATTACGTATATGAGGGGGTTCACCCCCTAGTCAATACATCGTTTTTTACGCTTAAGTTTTTTGTAGTACTTTCAAAAGAGCTATCTATTCTAATTAACCGGCCTATGTGATTCAGGGGTCTGTGATTCAAACAAAATTCGAACTTTAGCGTAAAGAGCGAGGTATTGACTAGGTGGTGAACTCCCTAATATACGTAATAAAAACATACAAATATAGAAATTGGTTACGTAAGTTAATTCGTAAGTTACATCAGAACAAAATTTCGAGAAAGCCATTTAGCCAAAAAACGGAAAATTAATATGCAAATTGCGTTTTAATTATTCATGTACGTTGAGCCAAAATCAAAGCTGCATTAATTCAAAAACGTTCAGAAATTAAATATAAAAAAAACAAGTTTTTTTAACTGAAAGTAAGGAGCGACATTAAAACTTAAAACGAACAGAAATTATTCCGTATACGAAAGGGGTTGTCCTCTCCTCAAGGCCTCGCTCTTTACGCTAAAGTTTGACTGTCTTACAACTTTATTTTTTAAAACAATAAACAACTTTATCGTAAAGAGCGAGGCGTTGAGGAGGGGACAACCCCTTTCATATACGGAATAATTTCTGTTTGTTTTAAGTTTTAATGTCGCTCCTTATTTTTAGTTAAAAAAAACTTGTTTTTTTATTTAATTATCAGGAAAGGAGGATGTTTGATCTTTGGTGCTTGTGTTCAGTTGGAGCCTTCAGGGAATGTTGAGGGGACTTTTGAACTGAATCAAAACAAGCTATGTACATGCAGTTAAAATAGTAAATAGACCGTAACTCCGGAATAACTAAGATTTTAAGTTAGAAATTTCAGGCAATGATGAGGGGGATGATCAATTGACAAAAAAGGCAATAATTGCACGATACTACTACTACTATCACTACTACTAATACTATAACTACTACTACTACTACCACCACTACTAGTACTGCTACTACTACTACTGCTTCTCTAGCGAATACTACTAAGGCCGCGGTAATTGAAAATCAAGTATTTTGCAGTAAGTTGTATCAAGACATGGCTAATTGTAGATAGAAAGAGAAAAGCCAAGACCGATAGTCCAAGTAATTGAGATGGCTTCACGGGTAAATGGCGGGAGTAAGTATGACTCTCTTATTGGACAAATACTTGTTTATTAGTTTTTGGAAAGGCGCGCCTGGCTAGCCTTGAGTCTCAGGCAGGTTGACCAAGAATTTAAAATTGACATAGGACCGTTGGATTACCTTTACTGAGGTGAAAATTTGAAGAAATGTTGAAGAGATAGTTTATCTAAATTAAACACATTATGTGCATACAGATTGTCAAAAGAGCGTATGAGCAATATCTTAGGAACAGGTAGTCCAAGCTGAAACTTCCTAGGCATGATTTAGGGGACGTTCAACTGACGAAAAGGCAATATGTGCATACTACCATTGGTATTTGTAGTACTGTTGCCACTGCTTCTATTTCAACAATACTACTATTACTACTACTACAACGACTACTCCTACTACTACTGATGCTAGTGCTGCTAGGGCTGAGGGTATGAAGGTGAATATTTAAGAGAATGTAGAGGGGAAAGCTGAACTAAATAAAAAACACTGTATGGATGCAGGTTGTCAAAGAGTGTTTTTTTACCCTAAGCTATTAAGCTTAGGGTAACAATTTAGAACTTTCAGTGAATGCTTAGAGGGAAGCTCAATTGACCAAAAGACAATTTTTGCGCGCTGCTACTAATATTACTACCAAGAGTACTACTACTGCTACTCCAATAACCATTTTTTTTGCAATTAATACTAAGGCTAGTAATATTAAACTGAAAGTTTTAGGAAATGTTCAGGGGGACACTGAACTAAATTAAAATGGACTATGGGCATACAGCTTATCAAAAGGGCGTTCCGACAATATCACAGGAACAGCTTATAGTGTTGAGTTGAACTTACAGGGCATGATAAGGGGAATGTTCTAGTACTACTATATGCAAGTACTACTGTACTACTGTTAGTACTACTACTAGTCTTACTTCTAGTACTTCTAGTAATACTCCTACTGCTACCACTGTGGCTACTGCTACATTTAGGGCTAAGGGTACGAAGGTGAGGAGGAAGTTGAAATGATCCGAAATACACCATGCAAAGTGCATCAGCATTATCTTGGGAACGGATTGGAGTATGAAGTTAAAACTTCCATGGTTTGTTGTAGGTGATGATCAATTAACAAAAAGAAAATATTTCCATGCTACTAATGCTACGTCTACAACAACTACTAATAATACTAATAACTATTATTACTACTGCTGCTGCTAATATTGCTACCAAAGCTATATGTATTAAGGTGAAAAATTCAGGGAAGGTTTAGATAGCGGCGAACTAAATCAAAACGCATTATGTGTATGGACGTAACAGTATTGCACCATAAACTGTTAACGGAAAAAAGTTGAATCTTTCAGCGTATTAGTTAAAAAAAAAAAACCTTCCGAAAAATAAGTTTTTGAAAGTAAAGGCCATTTTAAACTTAAGCTCAGCAGATACAAATACCTGTTAAAATTCAAGCCCAAAATGACCGGAAATTACTGTTAAGGAATAAATGAAACCCAAAACGAACAGAAATTAAACAAACAGTCATAGCAAAAACATACAACAAGTAATAATATAAATGAATAAATAGATCTTAAAGCAAGTAATGCTTAGATTGAATAGGAAAGTCAAGCTTGAAACGAAAGAAAATAAATTACTATTGAAGTATAAATAAAACTTAAAACGAACTGAAATTAAATATACAATCAATGCAAACAAACATAAAATAGCTATTAATGTAAATTAATAAATAAATCTTAAAACGAGTGAAACTTAAATTGAATATGCAAATCAAGCTTGAAACGAACAAAACTTACTACAAACAAGGGTTTGGGTATCACCTCCTTCTCTCACTGTAAAAGTCTAAAAACTACTACGTCATTGGCGCTTTACTGAAAACTATATGCGTCTTGAACAGTCTTGGAAAGTATAAACAACATCAAATTGAATATTTAATGTATGATGGTATTAATTGTTGAAAGATCCATCAGTTCAAGAATTTATTTCACTGTAATTTTATTTTTATTTTCAATGCTGTAAGAGCTCGAAAAGAAAATATTTGTAATATAGTCCGTTTTCAGTTAAGTGTCAATGACGCAGTAGGCTTTTGGTTTTTATTTACAGTTAAGGAAGGAGGCAGTATCCAAACACTTGTTTGTAGTGGAACTATAGTCGTCTTGGACAACTTTAAAAGGAGCCAATAAACTAAACTGAATATTTGATGTATAATGATAGTAGTAGTAATCTAACTTATATTAATCTAACGTCAATTTTGGAGGGAAAACCAAAAATACTCAGAATCGAAAAAAAATGGGGTCTGCCTCAAGGGGAAGGCTCAGAGGCCCTTCGTTCCTCCATTTCTGAGGGCAGGGGAGGGAGAGGGGTCAATTTTGGAGGGAAAACCAAAAAATACTCAGAATCGAAAATAAATAGGATCTGCCTCAAAGCCAAGGCTCAGAGGCCCCTCCTTCCTCTATTTCGGAGGATTCGTTCCCCCATTTCTGAGGGCAAGGGAGGGGTGGGGGTCAATTTTGGAGGGAAAACCAAAAATACTCAGAATCGAAAAAAAATGGGATCTGCCTCAAGGGGAAGGCTCAGAGGCCCTTCGTTAGTTTTTTAGATTTTCGTGGGTGTTAGGTTCCTGGGATTTATCATTTGAGAAGTTAACTTTAGTATTTTGTGGTTTTACGTGCCTGAAATCATGAATTAGAATAGTTACTTAGCTGTTTGGGGATTTTCAAACCTAGGTTTTTTAGATTTTCGTGGATGTTTGACTCCTGGGGTTTATTATTTGAGAAGTTAACTTTAGTATTTTGTGGTTTTACGTGTCTAAAATCATAAATTAGAATATTTAATTAGCTGTTTAGGGTTTTCAGACCTAGGTTTTTTAGATCTTCGTGGATGTTTGACTCCTGGGGTTTATTATTCGAGAAGTTAACTTTAGTATTTTGTGGTTTTACGGGCCTGAAATCATGAATTAGAATAGTTAATTAGCTGTTTGGGTTTTCAGACCTAGTTTTTTAGATTTTCGTGGGTGTTAGGTTCCTGGGATTTATTATTTGAGAAGTTAACTTTAGTATTTCGTATTTTAAGTTCCTGAAATCATGAATTAGAATATTTAATTGGCTGTTTGGGGATTTTCAGACCTAGGTTTTTTAGGTTTTCGTGTGTGTTTGACTCCTGGGGTTTATTATTTGAGAAGTTAACTTTAGTATTTTGTGGTTTTACGTGCCTGAAATCATAAATTAGAATATTTAATTAGCTGTTTAGGGTTTTCAGACCTATGTTTTTTAGATCTTCGTGGATGTTTCACTCCTGGGGTTTATTATTTGAGAAGTTAACTTTAGTATTTTGTGGTTTTACGTGCCTGAAATCATGAATTAGAATAGTTAATTACCTGTTTAGGGTTTTCAGACCTAGGATTTTTAAATTTTCATGGGTGTTAGGTTCCTGGGATTTATTATTTGAGAAGTTAACTTTAGTATTTCATGGTTTGACTTGCCTGAAATCATGAATTAGAATAGTTAATTAGCTGTTTGGGTTTTCAGACCTAGTTTTTTAGATTTTCGTGGGTGTTAGGTTCCTGGGGTTTATTAATTTAGAAGTTAACTTTAGTATTTCGTGATTTGACGTGCCTGAAATCATGAATTAGAATAGTTAATTAGCTGTTTGGGTTTTCCGACATAGTTTTTTAGATTTTCATGGGTGTTAGGTTCCTGGGATTTATTTCTTGAATTCACCTGCTGGATAAACAAATAGACAATTCGTTCAAGGAATTATGACAAAATTCAAAATTAGTAACAAAGACTTTATTGTTTTCACGAGTTAGTTACACGAGGTAGAAATTTGGTTCAAAAATTATGAAAAAATTCTCAGTAAGTAACAATTTCTTTCTTGAAGTCAACTCTTGGATACAAAATACGGAAATTTCATTCAAGAAATTATGAAAATATTTGTAAGTAATTAACAAGCTCTTTATTGATTCCACATCTTGGATATACAGTACAGATGCTTCATTCAAGAAATTATGAAAAAATCGCAAGCAAGTAACAAACTCTTTATTGCTTTCACCTCTTGGATATAAAATACGGATATTTCATTCAATAAATTATGAAAAAATTGTAAGCAAGTAACAAAATCTTTCCTGAAGTCGCATCTTGGATACACAATGCATAAACTTCATTTGAGAAACTATGAAAAAATTGTAAATAAGTAAGTAACAAAGTCTTTCTTTAAGTCACCTCGTGGATACACAATGCAGAATCATAAAATAAAATAATAAGAAATTGTGAGTAATTAACAAATTCTTTCTTGAATTAACTTGCTGGATAAACAAAGACATTTCGTTCAAGAAATTAAAAAAAAATTCCAAGTAAGTAACAAACTCTTTCTTGAAGTTACCTCTTAGATACACAATGCAGAAATTTCATTTAAGAAATTAAGAAAAAATTGTAAGCAAGTAACCAACTCTTTCCTGAAGTCACCTCTTGGATACACAATGCAGAATCTTCATTTAAGAAACTATAAAAAAATTGTAAGTAAGTAAGTAACAAATTCTTTCTTGAAGTCACTTCTTGGATTCACAATACAGAAATTTTATTAAAGAAACTATGAAAAAATTGTAAGTAAGTAGCAAATTCTTTCTTGAATCCACCTGCTGGATAAACAAAAAGTCATTTCGTTCAAGAAATTATGACAAAATTCTAAGTAAGTAACAAACTCTTTATTGTTTTTACGAATTTAATATACAATGTAGAAATTTAATTCCAGAAATTATGAAAAAATTTACAGTAAGTAACAATTTCTTCATTAAGGTAAACTCTTGCATACACAATACGGAAATTTCAATTAAGAAATTATGAAAATATCTGTAACTAAGTAACAAACTCTTTATTGATTTCACCTCTTGGATATACAGTACAGATATTTCATTCAATAAATTATGAAAAAGTCGCAAGTAAGTAACAAACTCTTTATTGTTTTCACCTCTTGGATATACAATGCGGATATTTCATTCAATAAATTATGAAAAAAATTGTAAGCAAGTAACAAACTCTTTCCTGAAGTCACATCTTGGATACACAATGCATAAACTTCATTTAAGAAACTATGAAAACATTGTAAGTAAGTAAGTAGCAACTTCTTTTTCGAAGTCTCCTCGTGGATGAACAATACATAAGTTTCATAAAATAAATTAATAAGAAAATGTAAGTAATTATCAAATTCTTTCTTGAATTCACCTGCTGGATAAACAAAGACATTTCATTCAGAAAATTATGACAAAATTCCCAGTAAGTAAAAAACTTTTTATTGAAGTCATCTCGTGGATACACAATGCAGAAATTTCATTTAAGAAATTATGAAAAAATTGTAAGCAAGTAACTAACTCTTTCCTGAAGTCACCTCTTGGATACACAATGCAGAAACTTCATTTAAGAAACTATAAAAAAAAATGTAAGTAAGTAAGTAACAAATTCTTTCTTGAAGTCACTTCTTGGATACACAATACAGAAATTTCATAAAAGAAACTATGAAAAAATTGTAAGTAAGTAGCAAATTCTTTCTTGAATTCACCTGCTGGATAAACAAAAAGACATTTCGTTCAAGAAACTAGGACAAAATTCTAAGTAAGTAACAAACTCTTTATTGTTTTTACGAGTTAGATACACGATGTAGAAATTAAATTTAAGAAATTATGAAAAAAGTCTCAGTAAGTATCAATTTCATTCTTGAAGTCAACTCTTGGATACACAATAAGGAAATTACATTCAAGAAATTGTGAAAATAATTGTAAGTAAGTAACAAACTCTTTATTGATTTCACCTCTTGGATATACAGTACAGATACTTCATTCAATAAATTATGAAAAAGAGCAAGTAAGTAACAAACTCTTTATTGTTTTCACCTCTTGGATATACAATGCGGATATTTCATTCAATAAATTATAAAAAAAATTGTAAGCAAGTAACAAACTCTTTCCTGAAGTCACCTCTTGGATACACAATGCAGAAACTTCATTTAAGAAACTATGAAAAAATTGTAAATAAGTAAGTAGCAAATTCTTTCTTGAAGTCACCTGCTGGATAAACAAAAAGACATTTTGTTCAAGAAATTATGACAAAACTCTAAGTAAGTAACAAACTCTTTCTTGGGGTTACCTTTTGGATACACAATGCAGAAATTTCATTTAAGAAATTATGAAAAAATTGTAAGCAAGTAACAAACTCTTTCCTGAAGTCACCTCTTGGATACACAATGCAGAAACTTCATTTAAGATTCATGAAAAAATTGTAAGTAAGTAAGTAAAAAATTCTTTCTTGAATTCACCTCTTGGATACACAATACAGAAATTTCATAAAAGAAATTATGAAAAAATTGTAAGTAAGTAGCAAATTCTTTCTTGAATTCACCTGCTGGATAAACAAAAAGACATTTCGTTCAAGAACTTATGACAAAATCTAAGTAAGTAACAAAATCTTTATTGTTTTCACGACATAGATACACGATTTAGAAATTTAATTCAAGAAATTATGAAAAAATTCTCAGTAAGTTTCAATTTCTTTCTTGAAGTCAACTCTTGGATGCACAATACGGAAATTTCATTCAAGAAATTATGAAAATATTTGTAAATAAGTAACAAACTCCTTATTGATTTCACTTCTTGGATATACAGTACAGATACTTCATTCAAGAAATTATGAAAAAATCGCAAGTAAGTAACAAACTCTTTATTGTTTTCACCTCTTGGATATACAATACGAAAATTTCATTCAATAAATTATGAAAATTTGTAAGCAAGTAACAAACTCTTTGAAGTTACCTCTTGGATACACAATGCAGAAATTTTATAAAAGAAATTATGAAAAAATTGTAAGTAAGTAGCAAAGTCTTTCTTGAATTCACCTGCTGGATAAACAAAAAGACATTTCGTTCAAGAAATTATGACAAAATTCTAAGTAGGTAACAAACTCTTTATTGTTTTCACGACTTAGATACACGATGTAGAAATTTAATTCAAGAAATTATGAAAAAATTCTCAGTAAGTAACAATTTCTTTCTTGAAGTCAACTCTTGGATACACAATACGGAAATTTCATTCAAGAAATTATGAGAAAATTGTAAGTAAGTAACAAAATCTTTCCTGAAGTCGCATCTTGGATACACAATGCAGAAACTTCATTTAAGAAACTATGAAAAAATTGTAAGTAAGTAAGTAACAAATTCTTTCTTGAAGTCACCTCTTGGATACACAATGCAGAAATTTCATAAAAGAAATTATGAAAAAATTGTAAGTAAGTAGCAAATTCTTTCTTGAATTCACCTGCTGGATAAACAAAGACATTTCGTTCAAGAAATTATGACAAAATTCTAAGTAAGTAACAAACTCTTTCTTGAAGTTACCTCTTAGATACACAATGCAGAAATTTCATTTAAGAAATTAAGAAAAAATTGTAAGCAAGTAACCAACTCTTTCCTGAAGTCACCTCTTGGATACACAATGCAGAATCTTCATTTAAGAAACTATAAAAAAAATTGTAAGTAAGTAAGTAACAAATTCTTTCTTGAAGTCACTTCTTGGATTCACAATACAGAAATTTTATTAAAGAAACTATGAAAAAATTGTAAGTAAGTAGCAAATTCTTTCTTGAATCCACCTGCTGGATAAACAAAAAGTCATTTCGTTCAAGAAATTATGACAAAATTCTAAGTAAGTAACAAACTCTTTATTGTTTTCACGACTTAGATACACGATGTAGAAATTTATTTCAAGAAATTATGAAAAAATTCTCAGTAAGTAACAATTTCTTTCTTGAAGTCAACTCTTGGATACACAATACGGAAATTTCATTCAAGAAATTATGAAAATATTTGTAAGTATGTAACAAACTCTTTATTGATTTCACCTCTTGGATATACAGTACAGATACTTCATTCAATAAATTATGAAAAAGTCGCAAATAAGTAACAAACTCTTTATTGTTTTCACCTCTTGGATATACAATGCGGATATTTCATTCAATAAATTATGAAAAAAATTGTAAGAAAGTAACAAACTCTTTCATTAAGTCACCTCTTGGATACACAATGCATAAACTTCATTTAAGAAACTATGAAAACATTGTAAGTAAGTAAGTAACAAATTCTTTCCTGAAGTCAACTCTTGGATGCACAATGCAGAAATTTCATAAAAGAAATTAATAAAAAAATGTAAGTAAGTATCAAATTCTTTCTTGAATTCACCTGCTGGATAAACAAAGACATATCGTTCAAGAAATTATGACAAAATTCTAAGTAAGTAACAAACTTTTTCTTGAAGTTATCTCGTGGATACACAATGCAGAAATTTCATTTAAGAAATTAAGAAAAAATTGTAAGCAAGTAACAAACTCTTTCCTGAAGTCACCTCTTGGATACACAATGCAGAAACTTCATTTAAGAAACTATAAAAAAAATTGTAAGTAAGTAAGTAACAAATTCTTTCTTGAAGTCACTTCTTGGATACACAATACAGAAATTTCATAAAAGAAACTATGAAAAAATTGTAAGTAAGTAGCAAATTCTTTCTTGAATTCACCTGCTGGAAAAACAAAAAGACATTTCGTTCAAGAAACTATGACAAAATTCTAAGTAAGTAACAAACTCTTTATTGTTTTTACGAGTTAGATACACAATGCAGAAATTTCATTTAAGAAATTATGAAAAAAGTCTCAGTAAGTATCAATTTCATTCTTGAAGTCAACTCTTGGATACACAATAAGGAAATTACATTCAAGAAATTGTGAAAATAATTGTAAGTAAGTAACAAACTCTTTATTGATTTCACCTCTTGGATATACAATACAGATACTTCATTCAATAAATTATGAAAAATAGCAAGTAAGTAACAAACTCTTTATTGTTTTCACCTCTTCGATATACAATGCGGATATTTCATTCAATAAATTATGAAAAAAATTGTATAAGCAAGTAACAAACTCTTTCCTGAAGTCACATCTTGGATACACAATGCAGAAACTTCATTTAAGAAACCATGAAAAAATTGTAAGTAAGTAACAAATTCTTTCTTGAATTCACCTGCTGGATAAACAAAAAGACATTTTGTTCAAGAAATTATGAAAAAACTCTAAGTAAGTAACAAACTCTTTCTTGGGGTTACCTCTTGGATACACAATGCAGAAACTTCATTTAAGAAATTATGAAAAAATTGTAAGCAAGTAACAAACTCTTTCCTGAAGTCACCTCTTGGATACACAATGCAGAAACTTCATTTAAGAATCTATGAAAAAATTGTAAGTAAGTAAGTAAAAAATTCTTTCTTGAATTCACCTCTTGAATACACAATACAGAAATTTCATAAAAGAAATTATGAAAAAATTGTAAGTAAGTAGCAAATTCTTTCTTGAATTCACCTGCTGGATAAACAAAAAGACATTTCGTTCAAGAAATTATGACAAAATCTAAGTAAGTAACAAAATCTTTATTGTTTTCACGACTTAGATACACGATGTAGAAATTTAATTCAAGAAATTATGAAAAAATTCTCAGTAAGTAACAATTTCTTTCTTGAAGTCAACTCTTGGATACACAATACGGAAATTTCATTCAAAAAATTAGGAAAATGTTTGTAAGTAAGTAACAAGCTCTTTATTGATTTCCCTTCTTGGATATACATTACAGATACTTCATTCAAGAAATTATGAAAAAATCGCAAGTAAGTAACAAACTCTTTATTGTTTTCACCTCTTGGATATACAATACGAAAATTTCATTCAATAAATTATGAAAATTTGTAAGCAAGTAACAAACTCTTTGAAGTTACCTCTTGGATACACAATGCAGAAATTTTATAAAAGAAATTATGAAAAAATTGTAAGTAAGTAGCAAAGTCTTTCTTGAATTCACCTGCTGGATAAACAAAAAGACATTTCGTTCAAGAAATTATGATAAAATTCTAAGTAAGTAACAAACTCTTTATTGTTTTCACGACTTAGACACACAATGTAGAAATTTAATTCAAGAAATTATGAAAACATTCTCAGTAAGTAACAATTTCTTTCTTGAAGTCAACTCTTGGATACACAATATGGAAATTTCATTCAAGAAATTATGAAAATACTTTTAAGTAAGTAACAAACTTTTTATTGATTTCAACTCTTGGATATACAGTGCAGATACTTCATTCAATAAATTATGAAAAAATCGCCAGTAAGTAACAAACTCTTTATTGTTTTCACCTCTCGGATATACAATACGGAAATTTCATTCAATAAATTATGAAAATTTGTAAGCTAGTAACAAACTTTTTCCTGAAGTCACCTCTTGGATACACAATGCAGAAACTTCATTTAAGAAAGTATGAAAAAATTGTAATAAAGTAAGTAAGTAACAAATTATTTCTTGAATTCGCCTCTTGGATAAAAAAAAGTCATTTCATTCAAGAAATTATGAGAAAATTCTAAATAAGTAACAAACCCTTTCTTGAATTCGCCATTGGGTTGCACAATACAGAAATTTAATTCAGGAAACTATGAAAAACATTGCAAACAAACTCTTTCTCGAACTCGCTTCCTGGAACAGACAATATAGCAATTTCACTCAAGAAATTATGAAAAAATTGTAAATAAGTAGCAAACTGTTTCTTGAATTCTCCTCCTGGATGCACAATACAGATATTTCATTCAAAAAATTATAAAAAAAATTGTAAGTAAGTAACAAACTCTTTCTTGAATACACCTCTTGGATACCCAATACGGAAATTTCATTAACATCTCATTCAATAAATTATGACAAAATTCTAAGTAAGTGAAAAAAAACTCATTCTTGAATTCGCCGTTTGCATGCACAATACAGAAATTTCATTCTATGGGACCTCTACACGTGATTAAACACGTTTTGATACTACATGCTATTTGCTTGCCTTTCCTTGGTACCTTTCCAAACGAGCGGGGATTCACCACTGGTTCCTACACATTGCAAAAAAGTGAGCAGTACGAAAACTCCACTCATTCTTGAATTCGCCGTTTGCATGCACAATACAGAAATTTTATTCTATGGGACCTCTACACGTGATTAAACACGTTTTGAAACTACATGCTATTTGCTTGCCTTTCCTTGGTACCTTTCCAAACGAGCGGGGATTCTCCACTGGTTCTTACACATTGCAAAAAAAGTGAGCAGTACGAAAACTCCACGTTTTCAACCAGACTGGTTTCTTAGACAACACCCCATTTTTTTTTAGGGGTCAATCAGAGACAGCGGAGATTGCTCAATATACGATAACTTGATTGGTGATTGGTTACACAAAGCAACGGCGCATACATAGTGAGAGAGACATGCAAAGTCGACATAGCTTTATTTCATTTTTTAAGTTTAATTTATACGAGGTGAAAGGCGCGCACGTCACCTCGTCTAGATTAACCTTAAAAAAAGAAATTAAGATATGTCGAATGTGCATATCTCTCTCACTATGTATGCGCCATTGCGGTGTGTAACCAATCACCAATCAAGTTATCGTATATTGAGCAATCTCCGCTGTCTCTGATTGACCCCTAAAAAAATTGGGTGTTGTTTAAAAAACCAGTCTGGTTGAAAACGTGGAGTTTTCGTACTGCTCACTTTTTGCAATGTGTGGGAACCAGTGGGGAATCCTTATTCTCTTGGAAAGACACCAAGGAAATACAAGCATATAGCGAATAATATCAAAATTTGTTTAATCACGTGTAAAATTCCTATAGAATGAAAACTTTTTATTGTTCATGCAAACGGCTAATTCAACAATGAGTAGAGTTTTCGTACTGCTCACTTTTTTGCAATGTGTAGGAACCAGTGGGGAATCCCCGCTCGTTTGGTAAGGTACCAAGGAAAGGCAAGCAAATAGCATGTAGTCTCAAAACGTGTTTAATCCCGTGTATAGGTCCCATAGAATGAAATTTCTGTATTGTGCATGCAAACGGCGAATTCAAGAATGAGTTTCTTTTTACTTACTTAGAATTTTGTCATAATTTCTTGAATGAGATGTTAATGAAATTTTCGTATTGGGTATCCAAGAGGTGTATTCAAGAAAGAGTTTGTTACTTACTTACAATTTTTTTTATAATTTCTTCAATGAAATATCTGTATTGTGCATCCAGGAGGAGAATTCAAGAAACAGTTTGCTACTTACATACAATTTTTTCATAATTTCTTGAGTGAAATTGCTGTATTGTCTGTTCCAGGAAGCGAGTTCGAGAAAGAGTTTGTTTGCAATGTTTTATATAGTTTCCTGAATTAAATTTCTGTATTGTGCAACCCAATGGTGAATTCAAGAAAGGGTTTGTTACTTATTTAGAATTTTGTCATAATTTCTTGAATGAAATGACTTTTTTGTTTATCCAAGAGGCGAATTCAAGAAAGAATTTGTTACTTACTTACTTACTTACAATTTTTTCATACTTTCTTAAATGAAGTTTCTGCATTGTGTATCCAAGAGGTGACTTCAGGAAAGAGTTTTTACTTGCTTACAAATTTTCATAATTTATTGAATGAAATTTCCGTATTGTATATCCAAGAGGTGAAAACAATAAAGAGTTTGTTACTTACTGGCGATTTTTTCATAATTTATTGAATGAAGTATCCGTACTGTATATCCAAGAGGTGAAATCAATAAACAGTTTGTTACTTACTTACAAGTATTTTCATAATTTCTTGAATGAAATTTCCGTATTGTGTATCCAAGTGTTGACTTCAATAAAGAAATTGTTACTTACTGAGAATTTTTTCATAATTTCTTGAATTAAATTTCTACATCGTGTATCTAAGTCGTGAAAACAATGAAGAGTTTGTTACTTACTTAGAATTTTGTCATAATTTCATGAACGAAATGTCTTTTTGTTTATCCAGCAGGTGAATTCAAGAAAGAATTTGCTGCTTACTTACAATTTTTCATAATTTCTTTTATGAAATTTCTGTATTGTGTATCCAAGAGGTGACTTCAAAGAGTTTGTTACTTGCTTACAAATTTTCAAAATTTATTGAATGAAATTTCCGTATTGTATATCCAAGAGGTGAAAATAATGAAGAATTTGTTACTTACTTGCGATTTTTTCATAATTTATTGAATGAAGTATCTGTACTGTATATCCTAGAGGTGAAATCAATAAAGAGTTTGTTACTTACTTACAAATATTTTCATAATTTCTTGAATAAAATTTCCGTATTGTGTATCCAAGAGTTGACTTCAAGAAAAAAATTGTTACTTACTGAGAATTTTTTCATAATTTCTTGAATTAAATTTCTACATCGCGTATCTAAGTCGTGAAAACAATAAAGACTTTGTTACTTACTTAGAATTTTGTCATAATTTCTTGAACGAAATGTCTTTTTGTTTATCCAGCAGGTGAATTCAAGAAAGAATTTGCTACTTACTTAAAATTTTTTCATAATTTCTTTTATGAAATTTCTGTATTGTGTATCCAAGAGGTGACTTCAAGAAAGAATTTTTTACTTACTTACTTACAATTTTTTCATAGATTCTTAAATGAAGTTTCTGCATTGTGTATCCAATAGGTGACTTCAGGAAAGAGTTTGTTACTTGCTTACAATTTTTGATAATTTCTTAAATGAAATTTCTGCATTGTTTATCCAAGAGGTAACTTCAAGAAAGAGTTTGTTACTTACTTAGAATTTTTTCATAATTTCTTAAACGAAATGTCCTTTTGTTTATCAAGCAGGTGAATTCAAGAAAGAATTTGCTACTTACTTACAATTTTTTTCATAGTTTCTTAAATGAAGTTTCTGCATTGTGTATCCAAGAGGTGACTTCAGTAAAGAGTTTGTTAATTGCTTACAATTTTTTCATAATTTATTGAATGAAATATCCGCATTGTATATCCAAGAGATGAAAACAATAAAGAGTTTGTTACTTAATTGCGATTTTTTCTTAATTTATTTAATGAAGCATCTGTACTGTATATCCAAGATGTGGAATCAATAAAGAGCTTGTTACTTACTTACAAATATTTTCATAATTTCTTGAATGAAATTTCCGTATCGTGTATCCAAGAGTTGACTTCAAGAAAGAAATTGTTACTTACTGAGAATTTTTTCATAATTTCTTGAATTAAATTTCTACATCGTGTATCTAAGTCGTGAAAACAATAAAAAGTTTGTTACTTACTTAGAATTTTTTTATAATTTCTTGAACGAAATGTCTTTCTGTTTATCCAACAAATGAACTCAAGAAGGAATGTACTACTTACTTACAATTTTTTCATAGTTTCTTTAAGGCTATTTCTGTATTGTGTATTAAAAATGTGACTTCAAGAAGGAATTTTTTACGTACTTACTTACAATTTTTTTCATAGTTTCTTAAATGAAGTTTCTGCAGTGTGTATCCAAGAGGTGACTTCAGGAAAGAGTTTGTTACTTGCTTACAATTTTTTCATAATTTCTTAAATGAAATTTCTGCATTGCGTATCCAAGAGGTAACTTCAAGAAAGAGTTTGTTACTTACTTAGAATTTTGTCATAATTTCTTGAAGGAAATGTCTTTTTGTTTATCCAGCAGGTGAATTCAAGAAAGAATTTGCTACTTACTTACAATTTTTTCATAATTTCTTTAATGAAATTTCTGCATTGTGTATCCAAGAGGTGACTTCAAGAAAGAATTTGTTACTTACTTATTTACAATTTTTTCATAGTTTGTTCAATGAAGTTTCTGCATTGTGTATCCAAGATGCGACTTCAGGAAAGAGTTTGTTACTTGCTTACAATTTTTTCATAATTTATTGAATGAAATATCCGCATTGTATATCCAAGAGGTGAAAACAATAAAGAGTTTGTTACTTACTTGCGATTTTTTCATAATTTCTTGAATGAAGTATTTGTACTATATATCTAAGAGGTGAAATCAATAAAGAGCTTGTTACTTACTTACAAATATTTTCCTAATTTCTTGAATGAAATTTCCGTATTGTCTATCAAAGAGTTGACTTCAAGAAATAAATTTTTACTTACTGAAAATGTTTTCATAATTTCTTGAATTAAATTTCTAAATCGTGTATCTAAGTAGTGAAAACAATAAAGAGTTTGTTACTTACTTAGAATTTTGTGATAATTTCTTCAACGAAATGTCTTTTTGTTTATCCAGCAGGTGAATTCAAGAAACAAATCCCAGGAACCTAACCCCCATGAAAATCTAAAAAACTAAATTTGAAAACCCAAACAGCTAATTAACTATTCTAATTCATGATTTCAGGCAAGACAAATCACGAAACAATTAAGTTAACTTCTCAAATAATAAACCGCCGGAGCCTAACAAACACGACCATCTAAAAAACTAGGTCTGAAAACCCTAAAAATCTAATTAACTAATCTAATTAATGATTTCAGGCACCTCAAACCATGATATACTAAAGTTAACTTCTCAAATAATAAATTCCAGGAACCTAACACCCATGAAAATCTAAAAAACCTAGGTCTGAAAACCCTAAACAGCTGATTAAATATCCTAATTTTTGATTTTAGGCACGTAAAACCACAAAATACGAAAATTAACTTCTCAAATAATAAACCCCCGGAGTCAAACACACGAAAACCTAAGAAACCTAGGTCTGAAAATCCCCAAACAGCCAATTAAATATTATAATTCATGATTTCAGGCACGTCAAATAGGAAATACTAAAGTTAACTTCTCAAATAATAAATCCCAGGAACCTAACGCCCACGAAAATCTAAAAAACTAGGTCTGAAAACCCAAACAGCTAATTAACTATTGTATTTCATGATTTCAGGCACGTAAAGCCACAAAATACTAAAGTTAACTTCTCAAATAATAAACCCCAGGAGTCAAACATCCACGAAGATCTAAAAAACCTAGGTCTGAAAACCCTAAACAGCTAATTAAATATTCTAATTTATGATTTCAGACACGTAAAACCACAAAATAATAAAGTTAACTTCTCAAATAATAAACCCCAGGAGTCAAACATCCACGAAAATCTAAAAAACCTAGGTTTGAAAATCCCCAAGCAGCTAATTAACTATTCTAATTCATGATTTCAGGCACGTAAAACCACAAAATACTAAAGTTAACTTCTCAAATAATAAATCCCCGGAACCTAACACCCACGAAAATCTAAAAAACTAACGAAGGGCCTCTGAACCTTCCCCTTGAGGCAGATCCCATTTATTTTCGATTCTGAGTATTTTTGGTTTTCCCTCCAAAATTGACCCCCTCCCCTGCCCTCAGAAATGGGGGAACGAACCCTCAGAAATGGAGGAAGGAGGGACCTCTGAGCCTTGCCTTTGAGGCAGACCCCATTTATTTTCCATTCTGAGTCTTTTTTGTTTTTTCCTCCAAAATTGACCCTTCTCCCTCCCCTGCCCTCAGAAATGGGGGAACGAAGGGCCTCTGAGCCTTCCCCTTGAGGCAGACCCCATTTATTTTCGATTCTGAGTATTTTTGGTTTCCCCTCCAAAATTGACCCTCCCCCCCGGCCCGCAGAAATGGGGGAACAAAGGGCCTCTGAGCCTTGCCCTTGAGGCAGATCCCATTTATTTTTGATTCTGATTCTTTTTGGTTTTCCCTCCAAAATTGACCCCCCTCCCCTGCCCTCAGAAATGGGGAACGAAGGGCCTCTGAGCCTTCCCCTTGAGGCAGATCTCATTTATTTTCGATTCTGAGTATTTTTGGTTTTCCCTCCAGAAATGGGAGAACGAAGGGCCTCTGAGCCTTCCCCTTGAGGCAGATCACGCTTTATTTTCGATTCTGATTATTTTTGATTTTCCCTCCAAAATTGAACCCCCTCCCCTGCCCTCAGAAATGGGGGAACGAAGGGAACGCTAAACTATTTTAAACTGACAACACTGTCCAAACATCACATGTGTATTATACAGTACACAATCACCTCATCTCCCCCAAAACACTTTTCAGCCATTTCTAGTTAAAATTTTTTATTCCAATTCGCAAATCTCATTACCCCTTTTTAAATGTCGATCATACAATTCTGATTGTAGTGTCCAAGTTTTTAATAACAAAGCCTACACACATGTACACACTATGCTTTCAAAAAAACACTCTGGTTGAAAAAAAACTTGGAGTTGAAACAAATTTGTGCGGGGAATCCCCCGGTCATACTGCTATCTTTTTTGCAATGTTTAGGAACAGGCGGGGAATCCCCACTCGTTTGGAATGGTACAAACGGGACATAAGCAAATAGCACGTAGTTTCATGACGTGTTTAATCACGTGTAGAGGTTCCCATAGAATAACAATGGAAGGAACATAGAATAGCATGGTAATTGCTATAGCTTTATGCAAAGTATAAGTTAGATTACTACTTATATTAATTTCTGAAAGCTCATCATTTCAAAATGTTACTATAATTTTAATGTTTATTTTTCAATATTAAGTTCAAAAGAAATTATTTGTCATAAAATTGGGTTTCAGTAAAGCACCAATGACGCAGTAGGTTTTAGACTTTCACAGTGATACAAGGAGGTGATACCCAAACTCTTGTTTGTAGTAAGTTTTGTTTGTTTCAAGCTTGATTTGCATATTCAATTTAAGTTTCACTCGTTTTAAGATTTATTTATTAATTTACATTAATATCTATTGTATGTTTGTTTGCATTCATTGTTTAGTGAATTTCCGTTCGTTTTAAGTTTCATTTATACTTCAATAGGAAAATATTTTTTTTCGTTTTAAGCTTGATTTTCATATTCAATCTAAGCATTATTCGCTTTAAGATCTATTTATTCATTTATATTATTACTTGTATGTTTTTTTGCTATGATTGTTTATTTAATTTCTGTTTGTTTTGGGTTTCATTTACTCTTTAATAGTAATTTCTGGACGTTTTGATTTTGAGTTTTAAAAGGTATGTTTATATGCTGATCTAAAGATTCAACCGGCTTTTAATTTTATATTAAAAATTTATTTTTCAGAAACTTTTGTTTTAATTAATTTTTGTTCGTTTTTGATTGCAAAAAGTTTGAAGTTTTAAGAATTCCTTATTTCAAAGTCAAACTTAAAAAAAAAAAAATATTCATCAATGTATCAAAACTGGTATGGAAGTAAAAATATCAAAGTGAAAAAATGGGTTTGTGTCAACCTCAGAGTTTTTATTATCTGATGTTTGAACTATTTTTAACAAAATGGCTATCTCAAATTTTTTATCGGATGGGTTTGTTGAAAAAGGGCGTGGGGGGAGGGCTAATTAACCTTCGGTCTCTTTTGACTCTTTAAAATTGAACTAGAACTTTCTATTTTCAATCAAATGAGCCCTCTATGAAGTTTACATGAGCATCCCTTCTATAAGAACCATATAAATTCTCAGAGTAAAACTTAACCCAGAGTACAACTAGCCTATCCCTGGGCCCTGGAGGGTTTCGTCGACCCTGGAGTTTTAATATCTGATGGCTGAACTATTGATGGCTTTAACAAAATGGTCACCTCAAATTTTTATCGGATGGGTTTATCCATCCGATAAACCCAAAGGCGTGGAGGGCCGGAGGGGCTAGTTGCCCTCCCATCTTTTTTCACTCTGAGAAAATGAACTACAACTTTTAATTTCTATCCAAATGAACCCTTTCTGAAGTTTATACGAGCATCCCTTTCATAAGAACCACATACATCCTCAGCACATAGCTTACAATGCCTGCCCTCCGGGCCCTAGGGGGTTGTGTCAAAACAGGAGTTTTTGTTATCCGACCTTTGAACTATTTTGAAAAAATGGCTCTCTCAAAGTTCTTGCTGGATGGATTTGAGGAAAATAGGGCGCGGAGAGGGGGGCTAGCCACCTTCCAATCTCTTTTGACTCTTAAAAAGTGAACGAGAACTCGATTTCCAATTGTATGAGCCCTATCCGAAGTTTAAACGAGCATATCATCCATAAGAACTATATATGCCCCCAGAGCAATACCTACAACGCCTGCCCCGGACCGTGGGGGTGGGTGTTGTATCGACACGGGAGTTTTTCTTATCTGACCTTTGAACTATTCTTAACAAAATGGCCATACGTAAAGGAGCTTTTGTTATATGATCTTTGAAATATTTTTAACAAAATGGCTTTCTCAAACTTTTTATCAGATGTATTTGGGGAAAAAGGGCTTGGGGGGGCTAGCTGCCCTCCAATCACTTTTGACTCTCAAAAAGGGCGCTGGAACTCTCGATTTCAAATCGAACGAGCCCTCTTTCAAGTTTATGCGATAACCCCTTCTATGTGAAGTGCCTCTGGGAAAAAATAAATAGAGTGTGGGGGGAGGCTAGCTGCCCTCCAATCACTTTTGTCTATTAAGAAGTGTATTAAAACTTTCAATTTCCAGTCAAATGAGCCCTCTATGAAGTTTACACGAGCATCCCTTCCATAAAAACCATATATGCCCTCAGGGCATAACTTACAACACCTACCCCCGGGCCCTGGGGGGCTGTGTCGACAACAGAGTTTTTTGTTATCTGAAATATGAACTATTTAAAAAAAAAATTCTATCTCAAAATTTTTATCTGATGCATTTAAGACGTGGGAGGGGGCTAGTTGCCATCATATCTCTTTTGACTCTTAAAAAGTGAACAAGAACTTTCAATTTCCAATCAAATGAGCCCTCTCCAAAGTTTATACAAGCATTCCTTCCATATAAAATATATATGTGCCTAGGGAATTACTCATAACGCCTGCCTCCGGGGCCTGGGGGATGGCGTCGACACAGGAGTTTTTCTTATCTGACCTTTGAACTATTTTGAATGAAATGGCTATTATAAAAATTTCATCGGATGTGCTATGGGAATAAAGGGTGGGGGGGGGGTGCCCTCGGATGTCTTTTGACTCTTAAAAATTGAACTAGAACTTTCAATTTCCAATCAAATGAGCCCTCTCTGAAGTTTATACGAGCATCCCTTTCATAAGAACCATATACGCTCACAGGATAACACTTACAACGCCTATCCCCCGGGAGCTGGGGGTAGTTTTTGCTACGTAATTTTTGAACAATTTCCAAAAAACTGGCTATCTCTAAATTTGTAGCGGATGGGTTTGGGGAAAAAGGGCGTGGGAGGGCTAGCTGCCCTTAACTCTCTTGACTCTTAAAAAGTGAACTAGAACTTTCAATTTCTAATCAAATGAACCCTCTATGAAGTTTATACGAGTATCCCTTTCATGAGAACCATAAATGCCCTTAGGGCATAACTTAGAACGCCTTCCCCTTGGCCCTAGGGGTTCTATTGACACCGGAGTTTTTCTTATCCGACCTTTGAACTATTTTTAACAAGATGTTTATCTCAAAATTTTCATCGGATGGGTTTGGAAAAAGAAGGCATGGGGGGCTAGCTGCCCTGGGATCTTTTTTTACTATTAAAAAGTGAGCTCGAACTTTCAATTTTCAATCAAATGAGCCCTCTCTGAAGCTTATACGAGCATTCCTTTTGTATGAACCATTTATGCCCCAGGGCATAACTTACAACGCCTGCCCTAGTGGGCTGTGACGACACCTGAGTTTTTGCTATCGGACTTTTGAGAAATTTTAACTTAATTTCTATCTCAAAATTTTTGTTGGATGTATTTGGAGAAAAAGGGGCTTGGAGGGCTAGTTGCCCTCCAATCTCTTTTGACTCTTAAAAAGTGAACTAGAACTTTCAATTTCCAATCAAATGAGCCCTCTTTGAAGTTAATACGAGCATCCCTTCCATAAGACCCATATATGCCCCCAGGGCATAACTTATAACCTCTGCCCCCGGGCCCTGGGGGGTTTTGTCGACACCAGACTTTTCGTTATATGATCTTTGAACCATTTAAAAAAAATAGCCATATCAAAACTTTAATCGGATACATCTGGGGAAAAAGGGTTGGGGGGGGGGGGGGAAGTTTCTTACCCTCCGATATCTTTTGACGCTTAAAAAGTGAACTAGAAATTTCAATTTCCAATCAAATGAGCTCTCACTGAACTTTATACGATCATTCCTCCCATAAGAACCATATATGCCCCTAGGGCATAATTTATAACCCTTGCTCTGAAGACTGTGGGGGGAGTTTTCTGCTCGAACATATAATATCCAGAACTTTCAACTACGTTGAACAAAGTGGCAATCTCAAAATTTTGATTGGATGTGTTTGTGGAAATAGTGGGCGTGGAAGTGGTGTTAGTTGCCTTCCAATCACTTTCGACTATTAAAAAGGGAAATAGCCATTTAATTTCCAATTAAATTATTTATTTCTGAAGTTTCTACGATAACACTTTCTATAAAAACCTTATATGCCCCCATGGTATAACTTACAACCCTTGCCCTTAGGGGTGTGTGTGTGTGTGGGGGGGGGTTATCCTCAAAGTCCTAATTTCCTGAATTTTTAACTACGTTGAACAAAATGGCTATCTCGAAAATTTGATTGGATGTGTTTGGGGAAAAGGTGGGGGTGAGAGGGGGGTTAGTTGCCCTCCAATCGCTTTCGACTATTAAATAGGGTACTAGCCCATTGAATTTCCAATCGAATGAGCCCTGTTTGAAGTTTCTACGACAAAGCTTTCTGTAAAAACCTTATAAGCCCCCAGGGCATAACTTACAACCCTTGCCCTGAGGGCTTTGGGGGAGGGTCCTCCTCAAAAACAGAAATTCTCTCAAAATATCTGAGATAAAACACTCTATTTGCGTGTGGGTTATCAAAGGGATGTAGTAGTCAAATCCCAGCAAAGGCTCAAGGCATTAAGCTGAAAATCCCAGGGATACCAATATTACTAATACTTTCCCTGCTACTTCTACTACTGCTACTGCTACTGTTACTGCTACTATTGAATTAAATCAAAATATCTTAGGGACATCCATATTATCATGAAATCCATGTTAGATATCTTAGAAGTAGAATATGGTATAAAGTAGAAACTTTCAATGAAAGTCTATGTCGCCTCAAAACTAAACCAAAAGGCTCTATGTGTATGCATGTTGTCAATAAGAAATCTCAGCAATAGGCTATCTCAGAAACAACTGAGGGTAAATAGTTGAAATTTTAAGGGTTGCCGTTACCACTATTTCTGCTCCTACAGTTGGTAATAGTATGGTAATTGATACGGCACTAGACCCTTAAAGTCCAAACCAGCGGTGCTGATCTCCGTCTCAAGGCCTTTCAGCCAGGAAGTGCAATAGGGGGATGGGGGCCAGCCATCCTGTCCTTTGTCACACCCTTCCTGCTTACCTTCCCCAGATTTCTCCAGGTAGTTAGAGCTGGATCAACTTTGGCCAAGCTTACAGAGTCATGCCACTGATCCCCATCCCAAACCAAGTAATTGGATACAGTAGGATTCGAACCCTCACTCTTCAGACATAGGATTCTAAATCCAGTGCACCAACCACTCGGCTCTTACAATTGGACTGAAGGAAAAGAGTATAAGTGAATCGAGATTGTAACAAATAGCGTATATATAATTTTTAGATACAATGTAATTTTGAAAACGAAATATACCACAAATATTTTCTTTTTTATTTACGACTTTGAAAAACACAAATAGACATTACGGGGAAATAAAATTTTGAATTGCTGAGTTTCTTGAAATTATCATCACTAGGTTATATATCCAGTTTGTTTTCGTTAGTTCTTACCAGTCATCTTGATTATTATAGTTTTTTTCTGCTTATTTGTCGTCAGTAGTGTGTATTCTATATATTCTAAGGGATATTTCAGGGGTGATTTACTCCAAATACACGTTATACAGTGCGGTTTCAACGGGACATGCCTTACCACGGGCAGGTATCTACTACTACAGACAGTACATGCCTTACCAGACAGGTTTCTGTGTCAACACCCATTTTCTGGACCACTATTAATGACTATCAACTGTACAAGGAATATGCTGACAGGTGCAATAGATTTGACGCCTACTTGAAAACCTACAAGAATATGCTCAGATGTGTAATAGATTTGACGCCTACAAGATACCTTGGTATAACGTGCTCAAAGGTTTATTGGACGTATCTGTAAAATGGTTGACAGCCAAGCTTTCGGCTATTAGCATTTAACGGAAGCTTTAATGATAGAATATGGTTAGACATCAAAAAGTTGTATCGTTTGCGTAGAAATAACTCAATTTGTGAAACAGATATTCCATTGGCATAAATCTGCACAGAATGATCTTAATTGGTGATTGAATAATAGGGGTGAAACAGAGCTCATTATCATTTTTAATTGGATTGTATGAAAGTGGTAAAAAAGGGTTAAAGTGCTTACCAGTTAAGGTAAGCCCGAAGGGAGGGGGGGCTAACTCTTACGCAATTTAGTATAAATTTGGAATAACATTATTGTTTTCAATCTACAGAAACGATTATTTTAATTGGATTGTGCGAAAGTAGTAAAAAGCGTTAAACTGCTTACCTGTTAAGGTAAGCCCGTACGGGGTGGTAAATCTGAGGAAATTTGTTATAAATTTGGAATAACATCATTGGCATCAATCTATGGATACGGTTAATAATTGGTAAAAAATTGACTACAATAGATTTGACGCCTACATGGAAACCTACAAGAATATGCTCAGATGTGTAATAGATTTGACGCCTACAAGAGACCTTGGTATAACGTGCTGAAAGGTTTATTGGACCGTTCTGTAAAATGGTCAACAGCCAAGCTTTCGTCTATTAGCATTCAACGGAAGGTTTAATGATAGCATATGGTATTAGAAATCAAAAAGTTGTATCATTTGCGTAAAAATAACTCAATTTGCGAAAAAGATATTCCATTGGCATGCTCTGCACTGAATGATCTTAATTGGTGATTGAATAATATGGGTGAAACAGAGCTTGATAATATTTTTAACTGGATTGTATAAAGGTGGTAAAAAAGGGTTAAACTGCTTACCAATTAAGATAAGCCTGAAGGTGGTGCTAACTCTTACGCAATTTAATATAAATTTGGAATAACATCATTGTTTTGAATCTACGGAAACGATTATTTTAATTGGATAACGATGACAGGGTGATCATGGGACTCGACTTAGCTTTATTTCTTAGCTGTGTTCTGTACAATACACAAATACGAATTTAATCACTCTGATACACTCTGAAACTCAGATTATGTCAATGTTATCGAACGTATCCAACAAAGTATGTCGATAAAGAATACATTCAATCTGATGTTTATATTCTATCAATTTTATCCGATATATTTGACAAATAAGATGATGATAAAAATTATTCACTCTGATACTTAAGTATTGTTAATGTTATCAAATGTATCCGAGAAATGATGTTGATAAAGAATTTATTCAATCTGATACTTAGATTTTGTCAATTTTATCCGATGTACCTGACAAAAGATGTTGATAAAGAAATGGGGCTAGCTGCCCTCGGATCTCTTTTGACTATTAAAAAGTGAGCTCGAACTTTCAATTTCCTATCAAATTAGCCTTCTCTGAAGTTTATACAAGCATTCCTTTTATATGAACCTTATATGTCCCAAGGCATAACTTACAACGCCTGCCCTGGAGGGTATGTGACGACACCTGAGTTTTTGCTATTGGACTTTTGAGAAATTTTAACTTAATTTCTATCTCAAAATTTTTGTTGGATGTATTTGGAGAAAAAGGGGCTTGGGGGGCTAGTTACCCTCCAATCTCTTTTGACTCTTAAAAAGTGAACTAGAACTTTCAATATCCAATCAAATGAGTCCTTTTTGAAGTTAATACGAGCATCCCTTCCATAAGACCCATATATGCCCCCAGGGCATAACTTATAACCACTGCCCCCCGGCCCTGGGGGGTTTTGTCGACACCAGACTTTTTGTTATATGATCTTTGAACCATTTAAAAAAAATAGCTATATCAAAACTTTAATCGGATGCATCTGGAAAAAAAGGGTTGGGGGGGGGGAAGTTGCTTACCCTCCGATATCTTTTGACGCTTAAAAATGGAACTATAAATTTCAATTTCCAATCAAATGAGCCCTCTCTGAAGTTTATACGATCATTCCTCCCATAAGAACCATATATGCGCCTAGGGCATAATTTATAACCCTTGCTCTGAAGACTGTGGGGGGAGTGTTCTGCTCAAACATATAATATCCAGAACTTTCAAATACGTTGAACAAAATGGCTATATCAAAATTTTGATTGGATGTGTTTGTGGAAATGGTGGGCGTCGAAGGGGTGTTAGTTGCCTTCCAATCACTTTCGACTCTTAAAAAGGGAAATAGCCATTTAAATTCCAATTAAATTATTTATTTCTGAAGTTTCTACGATAACAATTTCTATAAAAACCTTATATGCCCCCATGGTATAACTTACAACCCTTGCCCTTAGGGCTGTGTGTGTGTGTGGGAGGGGGGGGGGTTATCCTCAAAGTCCTAATTTCCTGAATTTTTAACTACGTTGAACAAAATGGCTATCTCGAAAATTTGATTGGATGTGTTTGGGGAAAAGGTGGGTGTGAGAGAGGGGTTAGTTGCCCTCCAATCACTTTCGACTATTAAATAGGGCACTAGCCCTTTGAATTCCCAATCGAATGAGTCCTTTTTGAAGTTCCTACGACAAAGCTTTCTGTAAAAACCTTATAAGCCCCAAGGGCATAACTTACAACCCTTGCCCTGAGGGCTGTGGAGGAGTGTCCTCCTCAAAAACATAATTTCTCTTTGGAAATTAACTACGCTGAACAAAATGGCTATCTCAAAATTTTGATTGGACGTGTTTGGGGAACTGGTGGGTGTGGAAGGGGTGTTAGTTGCCTTCCAATCACTTTTGACCCTTAAAAAGGGCACTAGAACTTTCGATTTCCAATCGAACGAGCCCTATTTGAAGTTTATACGACAACCCACTCCATATGAAGTGCCTCTGGGGAAAAAAATGAAAAAAACATTGGAGCCAATTGGTCTTTACTATAGGCAACGCTATAGCGTTGCCTCTGATTAAGAAGGGGAAAATGAAAAAAGATGCAACGCATATGCTACTACAGCAATTGCTACTACTGAAGCTAAGGGCATTAAAGGGGATCTTTCAGGCAATGTTTAGGGAGATGTTGAACTAAATCTAACCACACTATTAGTATGCAGATTGTCAAAAGGGTGAACCAGCAATACTTCAGAAAAGGCTTAGATAATTAACATGACGCTTTCAGGGTATGTTGAGGCGAAATTTTAACTAACTAAAAGGCACTATGGGCATACTACTACTACTGTCACTATTACTACGATTACTGCAACTAGTAAGACTAATCGTATTAAGGTAAGTTGAACGAAATCAAAACACATCGCGTGTTTTCAGGTTGCAATACGATGTATAAGCAACTTCTCGGAAACAGCTTAGAGCATTAAGTTGAAACTTTCAGGGCGTGTTGCGATGGATGTTGGAATAACCAAAAGACACTCTTTGCGCACTACTGCTACTACTACTGTTGCTATTTCTGCTGTTGTTTCTACGACTACTATTTCTGAGGCTCAGGGTAGGAAGGTGAAACTTTCATGGAATGTTTAGGGAGATGTTAAACTAAATCATAGCTCACCCTATACATGCAGGTTGTCAAAAGGTCGCATGAGTCTAGGGTATTAAGTTGAAATTCTCTGGCTATATTAATGGTAATGTTGAATTAGGCAAAATGATGAATTTGTATGCTACTACTACGACTGGTACTAGTAGTATTATTGCTACTACAACTGCTATTACTACTTTGACTAATTCTAATACAACTAACACTACAAGAACTACTAATACTACTATTCAAGCTAAGGATATTATGGTGACTTTTAATGGATGGTGAAGAGGATTGTGAACTAAATTGAAGCACGCTACATGGATGCACGCTACGCTAAAATTGCGTAGCAGCTATATCTCGGGAACAGATTAGAGTATTAAGTTGAAACGTCTAGTCAATGTTGAGGGGATGTTGAACCAGCCGAAATACTATATGCATACTACTACTACTACTTTTACTTCTGATATTAATACTACCACTAAGGTTGCGGCTACTAAGGAGAAATTTTCAGGGAATTTTGAGGAGACTGTTAAGTTAAATTGAAACACGCTTTTGTGTATTGAAAGGCTATAAGAGAGCCGTACCAAAAGTATCTGAGGAACAATTTATACTGAAATAATAGATTGAAACTATCAGGGTATGCTGAGGGTTATGTTGAACTAATAAAAATTTTGTATGCGCATAATACTAGTAGTACTAGTAGTAGTACTACTACTACTGCCGTTAGTACTAATGTTAGTAAGGTTAATAGTTTTAGTGTTTAGCTTTTAAGGACTGTTGAGGGGCATTTTGGGCTTAATCAGAACACATCATTTGCATGCAAGTTATCAAAAGGAAGTATCAGCAATATCTCCAAAACGGCTCAAAGTGTTCAGTTGGAACTGTCAGCGCATGAAAAGAGGATGTTAAATTATACCAAAAAGGCCCAATATGAATACTATTGCTCCTTACTGCTAATGCTAATACTGCGATCACTAATCCTATTGCTCCTACTATTATTTCTGCTACAATGTTAACTACTTTGCCAATGCTAAGGGTATTAATTAAACTTTCAGAGAAAGGTGAGGGCAGTGTTGAACTGAATGAAAACACTCTATTTGCGTGTGGGTTATCAAAGGGATGTAGTAGTCAAATCCCAGCAAAGGCTCAAGGCATTAAGCTGAAAATCCCAGGGATACCAATATTACTAATACTTTCCCTGCTACTTCTATTACTGCTACTGCTACTGTTACTGCTACTATTGAATTAAATCAAAATATCTTAGGGACAACCATATTATCATGAAATCCATGTTAGATATCTTAGAAGTAGAATATGGTATAAAGTAGAAACTTTCAATGAAAGTCTATGTCGCCTCAAAACTAAACCAAAAGGCTCTTTGTGTATGCATGTTGTCAATAAGATATCTCAGCAATAGGCTATCTCAGAAACAACTGAGGGTATTTAGTTGAAATTTTAAGGGTTACCGTTACCACTATTTCTGCTCCTACAATTGGTAATAGTATGGTAATTGATACGGCACTAGACCTTTAAATTCCAAACCGGCGGTGCTGATCTCCGTCTCAAGATCCTTCAGTCAGGAAGTGCAATAGGGGAATGGGGGCCAGACAATCTGTCCTTTCTCACACCCTTCCTGTTCACCTTCCCCAAATTTCTCCAGGTACTTAGAGCTGGGTCAACTTTGGCCAAGCTTACAGAGTCCTGCCACTGATCCCCATCCCAAACCAAGTAATTGGATACAGTAGGATTCGAACCCTCACCCTTCGGACATAGGATTCTAAATCCAGTGCACCAACCACTCGGCTCTTACAATTGGAATGAAGGAAAAGATTATAAGTGAATTGAGATTGTAACAAATAGCGTATATATAATTTTTAGATACAATGTAATTTTGAAAACGAAATATACCACAAATATTTTCTTTTTTATTTACGACTTTGAAAAACACAAATAGACATTACGGGGAAATAAAATTTTTGAATTGCTGAGTTTCTTGAAATTATCATCACTAGGTTATATATTCAGTTTGTTTTCGTTAGTTCTTACCAGTCAGCTTGATTATTATAGTGTTTTTCTGCTTATTTGTCGTCAGTAGTGTGTATTCTATATATTCTAAGGGATATTTCAGGGGTGATTTACTCCAAATACACGATATACAGTGCGGTTTCAACGGGACATGCCTTACCAGGGGCAGGTATTTACTACTACAGACAGTACATGCCTTACCAGACAGGTTTCTGTGTCAACACCCATTTTCTGGACCACTAATAATGACTATCAACTGTACAAGGAATATGCTCACAGGTGCAATAGATTTGACGCCTACTTGAAAACCTACAAGAATATGCTCAGATGTGTAATAGATTTGACGCCTACAAGATACCTTGGTATAACGTGCTCAAAGGTTTATTGGACGTATCTGTAAAATGGTTGACAGCCAAGCTTTCGGCTATTAGCATTTAACGGAAGCTTTAATGATAGAATATGGTATTAGACATCAAAAATTTGTATCGTTTGCGTAAAAATAACTCAATTTGTGAAAAAGATATTCCATTGGCATAACTCTGCACTGAATGATCTTAATTGGTGATTGAATAATAGGGGTGAAACAGAGCTCAATATCATTTTCAATTGGATTGTATGAAGGTGGTAAAAAAGGGTTAAACTGCTTACCAGTTAAGGTATCCCGAAGGGGGTGCTAACTCTTACGCAATTTAACATAAATTTGGAATAACATCATTGTTTTCAATCTACAGAAACGATTATTTTAATTGGATTGTGCGAAAGTAGTAAACAGGGTTAAACTGCTTAGCAGTTAATCTCAGCCCGTACGGGTCGGTAAATCTGAGGCAATTTGTTATAAATTTGGAATAACATCATTGGCATCAATCTATGGATACGGTTAATAATTGGTAAAAAATTGACTACAATAGATTTGACGCCTACATGGAAACCTACAAGAATATGCTCAGATGTGTAATAGATTTGACGCCTACAAGAGACCTTGGTATAACGTGCTGAAAGGTTTATTGGACTGTTCTGTAAAATGGTCAACAGCCAAGCTTTCGTCTATTAGCATTCAACGGAAGGTTTAATGATAGCATATGGTATTAGAAATCAAAAAGTTGTATCATTTGCGTAAAAATAACTCAATTTGCGAAAAAGATATTCCATTGGCATGCTCTGCACTGAATGATCTTAATTGGTGATTGAATAATATGGGTGAAACAGAGCTTGATAATATTTTTAACTGGATTGTATAAAGGTGGTAAAAAAGGGTTAAACTGCTTACCAATTAAGATAAGCCTGAAGGTGGTGCTAACTCTTACGCAATTTAATATAAATTTGGAATAACATCATTGTTTTGAATCTGCGGAAACGATTATTTTAATTGGATAACGATGACAGGGTGATCATGGTACTCGACCTAGCTTTATTTCTTAGCTGTGTTCTGTACAATACACAAATACATATTTAATCACTCTGATACACTCTGATACTTAGATTTTGTCAATGTTATCGAACGTATCCAACAAAGGATGTCGATAAAGAATACATTCAATCTGATGCTTATATTCTATCAATTTTATCCGATATATTTGACAAAAAAAGATGATGATAGAAATTATTCACTCTGATACTTAGATTTTGTTAATGTTAACGATTATATCCGACAAAGGATGTTGATAAAGAATTTATTAAATCTGATACTTAGATTTTATCAATTTTATCCGGTGTATGTGACAAAAGATGCTGATAAAGAATTTATTCACTCTGACACTTAGGTTTTGATTATTTTAACTGATATTTCCGGCAAAGGATTTTGATAAAGAATCTATTCACTCTGATACTTTGATTTTATCAACTTTATCACGACCTATCCGGCAAAAGATTTTGATAAAGAATTTATTCATTCTAATACATAGATTTTGTCAATATTATCTGACGTATCCAACAAATGGTATCGATAAAGAATGTTAATAAAGAATTTGTTAATTCTGTATACTTAAATTTTATCAGTGTTACCAAAAGTATCTGTCAAAAGACATTGATACAAAATTTATCCACTCTGATACTTAGATTTTTTGAATTTTATTAGGCATATCTGACAAAGGACGACGATAAAGAATTTATTCTCATCTGATACTTAGATTTCGTGAAGTTATATGATGGATCCGACAAAGAAAGCTGATAGAGAATTTATTCACTATGATACTTAGATTTGGTCAGTGTTATCAAACGTAAATGTCAAAATACACTTACAAAGAATTTATTCACTCGAATGCTTAAACTTTCTCAGTCTTATCTGATGTATCTGATAAGAGATGATGATAAAGAATTCCCTCATTCTAAAAAGCAGCTTCCCTCAACGTTATCCAATGTGGCTAACAAATTAAATCGACATAAAATGTTGTTAAGGAATTTGTTCACTTTGATACTTAAGTTTTGTCAGTGTTGCCAAACGTATCTGTCAAAAGACATTGATAAAGAATTTACTCACTCTGATCCTTAGATTTAGTCAATTTTATCCAATGTATCCGACAAAGATGTTGATAGAAAAAATTTATTCACCTTAGATAGTTAGATTTTATCAATGATATCCTATGTATCTGACAATAAATGTTAATACAGAATTTCATCACTCTAACACTTAGGTTTTGATAATTTTAACCTACATATCCGGCAAAGGATATTGATTGATAATCTATTCACTCTAATACTTAGATTTTGTGAATGTTATCTGATGTAACAGACAAAAGAAGTTGATAAAGAATTCATTCACTCTGGTACTTAGATTTTGACAATGTTATCCGCTGTATCCGAAAAAAGATATTGATAAAGAATTTATTCACTCTGATACTTAATTTTCTCAATTTTATCAAGCCTATCTTACAATTGATGACGATAACAGATTTATTCGCTCTGGTACTTAGATTTTGTGAATTTTCTCCGATGTATCCAACAAAAGAATTTTATAACGAATTTATTCACTCTGATACTTAGATTTTGAAAATGCTATCCGATGTATCCGACAAATGATATCGATGAAGAATGTTAATAAAGAATTTGTCACGCTTATACTTAAATTTTATGAGTGTTATACAAAAGTATCTGTCAAAAGACATTGATACACAATTCATTCTCTCCAATACTAATATTTTCTCAGTTTCTTGAGGCATATCTGTCAAAGGACGATGATAAAGAATTTATTCACTCGGATACTTAGATTTCGTGAATGTTATCTGGTATATCTGACGTAGGATGTTGATAAAAGATTTTTTTCCTCTGATACTTAGATTTCGTGAATATTATCTGATGTATCCGACAAACTAAGTTGATAAAAAAATTTATTCACTATGATACTTAGATTTGGGCAGTGTTATCAAACGTGTCTGTCAAAAGACATTGAATAAGAATTTATTGTCTCTCATATTTGGATTGTGTGCAGGCTACTTGATGTAAAGTAAAAACGAAGTGCAAAGACAGTTCATCTACTCTAAGAGATTGATTTTGAAAATGTCTTCCAACGTATCCGAACACAGAGATTAATAAATAATATATTTAATGTGAAATTTAGATATCGACAATGTTATTCAATATATTTGACAAAGATGCTGATAGAAAAAATTTATCACTCTGATACTTAGATTCTGTCAATGTTATCCTATGTATCTGAAAATAGATGTTGATACAGAATCTATTCGCTTTGACACTTAGGTTTTGATAATGTTAACCGACATATCCGGCAAAGGATGTTGATAAAGAATCTATTCGCTCTGATACTTAGATTTTATCAATTTTATCCTGATTTATCCAAGAAGAGGTGCTGATAAAGAATTTATTCATTCTGATACTTATATTTTCTCCATGTTAACCAACCTATCCGACATATGACGCATGCAAATTCTTTTTCTTACATCTACGATGTTTTAAAAGACATTCTGAACGTTTGATATGCTAGCATGCTCTAAAAATAATGAACACATAATAATGTAATGCATAATTTATTTTTAATAAAATAATGTCATGTAGAATATTAATACAAAAAATATATTGTTACGCATTATTAATATCAATGAACAATTTTGGACATTTTGAATCTGTTCCATAAAATAGTTGACCATTTTCTCTCTTGATATTGTAGCTATTGTGTTCTCTTAGTTCGTAATCAGTAGAATAATCATTATTCCATTTTGAGTCATACACAGTTTTTACTAGTTTGTCAGCGACAGGTTCAATATGCGTTTCGTCTTTGGTATTATTTGGCTCATTGACTTTTTGATCAATGTTGGTAGTAACGTTTGCTGGCACTTAGTTTTTCATCGATTCATCTTTATACTCCTTAGTGATATTTTCTATCATTGCCTTTTCTATTTTTCTGGCAATTTCACTGTCTATTACAACATTATTTTTACACAGGCAACAGTTCCGACACGTAGACAAGATATGATTTATGATATTAGTAGAAGTGTAGACATTTCTTTTCCCCTTTATTTTCATTCGAATGCTAATACCCGAAAGCTGAAGATAGGGTTTAACACTGGGTAACATGTTACCACAAGCACTAGCAAGAAGATTCCCCTATTCATCAATTATTATTTTTATGTTGGCATTCTCTTTGAGTGCAATCATCTCCGGAGATCTCAATATCGCATATCCATCATCATAAGAGTTGAATTTGTTTGGTACTCCAAAGAAATCTAGTTCTTCATTATCATAACAATGCATACATGCGTTTCTGATAGTGCTATCACTTGTACTTGTTTCATAGTTCAAATACTTCTCCTTGTCAGCATTCAATGCTACAATAACACTGTCATGTGAACACACTTTCTTAAAATGTTTCATCTTCACTTTTTTAAAGATATGAGCTATGTATTTAACCTTCCACTGCGTAAAAATTATTGATTTAATACATGCAATAAACTAGGTAGTGTCGATAACGCGCCATAGGGTACCAGTGGGAAAGCCGCGTCGTGTCTATGAGCAAGCATAGAGTACGGTTGGTAGAGCCGTGTGCATATTTCATGTCATTTTAAGATACGTAAAAAAATTGAATAATTTTTAAGTCCAAACATTTCAGTCCTAAAAAGCGCCTCTGCAAACAATATTTTTCTAGTAGTAAAAGTCACGACCAACATTTCTATATCATTCTCATTTTGAATTTTGAAATTATTAAATATAAATTTTTAATGTTTTAATTATGTTTCATGCCATTCTAAGACATGTAAAAAAAAGTTGAAAAAATACAATTTTTAAAAAAATAAAAAAAAGTTAAAAAAAGTATAAAAGTGGGAGGAGGGGCGAAAAAGTTGGGGGGAGGGGTATCCTTGGAGGTTTGGGGTAGGGGGCCCTTGAAGGTTGAGGTCCTTGGTGGTTAGGGTCATTGATGGTTGCGGTCCTCGATGGTTCAAACCCATAATCATCTCACTAGTTGATTTCTAAGGATTTCTAAGGATTGTTCTGAATTTCATTGTTAAAATTCTTTTCTTTGCATCTACATCTTTATTAGTATCAGCTTTTTAGTATACTAAAATGTTAAAACATATTTTATATTGACAACACTGCTCAAATGGTACTTGTGTATTACACAGAACACATCCGAGAAGTTGGGGAACCTCTGACTCTATTAGTTTCAACTTTTTAGCATGCCCGAGTGCTAACCCATATTTTCAATTGGCAACACTGCTCAACTGGCATTTGTGTATTGTACAGAACACAGCCAAGAAGTAAAGCTAAGTCAAGCCCCATGATCACCTTGTCATCGTTATCCAATTAAAATAATCGTTTCCGTAGATTCAAAAACAATGATGTTATTCCAAATTTATATTAAATTGCGTAAGAGTTAGCACCATCTTCGGGCTTACCTTAATCGCTAAACATTTTAACACTTTTTTACCACTTTCATACAATCAAGCTAAAAATGTTATCGAGCTCTGTTTCACCCCTATTATTAAATCAGCAGTTAAGATCATTCAGTGCAGAGTTATGCCAATGGAATATCTTTTTCGCAAATTGAGTTATTTTTACGCAAATGATACAAATTTTTAATGTCTAATACCATATGCTATTATTAAACCTTCCGTTGAATGCTAATAGCCGAAAGCTTGGCTGTTAACCATTTTACAGCACAGTCCAATAAACCTTTGTGTACGTTATACCAAGGTGTCTTGTAGGCGTCAAATCTATTACACATCTGAGCATATTCTTGTAGGTTTCCAAGTAGGTGTCAAATCTATTGCACCTTTCAGCATATTCCTTGTACAGTTGATAGTCATTAATAGTGGTCCAGAAAATGGGTGTTGACACAGAAACCTGTCTGGTAAGGCATGTACTGTCTGTAGTAGTAGATACCTGCCCGTAGTAAGACATGTCCCGTTAAAACTGCACTGTATATGGTGTATATGGAGTAAATCACCCCTGAAATATCCCTTAGAATATATAGAATACACACTACTGTCGTCGATGTTTCTAAAACAAAAGCACGGTGTTCAAAATACATATAGTTTTCAATCAAATACAAATGATACAATAAGCTTTAGACTTAGACGGTTACGGAAGGAGGAACTTCCTGGTTGTAGTAGTTTTATTCGTTTTAAGTTTGACTATAATACTCAATTTCATTTTCACTCATTTAAAGATTTATTTATTCATCCATACCACCGCCTGATATCTCTGTGTTGGCTATAACCGTTTATTATAATTTCTGGTCATTCTAGGTCTCATTTTTTCTTTAGTAATAATTTCTGGTCGTTATGAGTTCGGGCTATTATAGGATTCATTATTGCTAGTCTTAACTTTAACATGACTCTTTACTTTTCGGTAAAAAACTGCTTTTTTGGAACGTGTTTTTAGTTAATTCTTTATCAATTTCGTAGGAAGGGATCATGAATTTAATTTTTCGTTACTGGTGCGTAATGTGGACACTGCTATGTATTGTACAAGGAAACCGGTCATGAAAAACCTGTCAAACAGGCTATTCTCAAGAGGCCGCTATACGTTAACGACTGCAAAGCCGTGGTTTCTCAATGAGTTACAATTTTTAAGCGGTTGTTTTTGGGGTTTAAGGCGGAAAAAGGTACCCAGGTTAGGTTAGGTTACGTATTTAATATCTGGTATGTTTTACCCCCCCCCCCCTAATGTGCAAATATATAGTCCAAATTTGTTTATAAACTATTATATATTCATCCTATTTTATTTCATTAGCATCAACCAAACTTGACATCTTTAGCAGGGTCCACATAATGCACCAGTGCCAATTTTTCTTACTATTTCTTAATGATTTTCGTGTTTTTGGTGCAACACTAATATTTTTCCCAAGATAGAGAATTCTCTTTCATCTAATGAAGTATCTTTTCTACTGTTTTTTTGATAAAATGGAGGATACAAAAACACAGGGTTATTAAAAAGACACTTTCAGATGAATTACATCATTAGCACAAGAGAGAATAAAAATAGAGAGACAAGAGACAAAAAACAAGAGAGAGAGGATTCTTGAGAGTAACTCTTTAATGAGACTTAGTTTGGAAAATAAATTATTAGGTCTAGTATTTTGTTCTTTCAATCACAGTGAATAGTCAAAGCAAAGATCACAAGTGATGAAGTTATATCTTGTTCTAAACATCTACTCTAGTTTTTGGTTCATGGCAATTTTATAAACTCACAACAAAATATAGGCATAAATAACTATTAAAAAATTGAATTTCCATTTAACCAACATAGTAGGCCCAAAGTCAGCATTTAATTTGCTACAATACAATGTACTTATGCATTATACCACCAACACTTATGTTTACGCTGTGTATTATATAATTTGGGCTATATATTTGCACATTAGGGGGAGTGGGGATAAGGTTAGGTTATCCCCACCCCTTAGTGTGCAAATATATTGCCCAAATTTGTTTCTAAAGGTTTATATTTTCATTATGTTTTGAAAAATTTTATTAGGATTAACCTAACTTCACTTCTTGAGTGTTGGCGATATAATACATAAATATCCAACTCAATATGAGAACATCCCTTTTATTTATTTCAATCTTCATATAATTTCTAAATTGATGAGGCTTTGTTTTTTGAAAAACACGTGGAGGGCGCTGAAAATATAACTTCAACTTTCGAATGAGGTCAGTTTAACCAAAAATAATTATTAGGATTCAAAATTATTGTAAATACTTGAATGGCTAATATCATACACCATAAGTAATTGTGGGAGCAGTGACCTAGGCACGTTTTCACCGATGCCTGGTTGTAATGTAAATGGTAATACTAAAGAGAACCGAATTCTTGGTAAATACATATCAGATTGGAAATTGAACACATATCTTGAATACCAAATTGTAAGCCAATTGTTGTTTATGTTCCGAAACCAGCAATTTCACTGCTGAGCTAGGTTTTCGAATATTTATATCCAGGTTTTCAAAAATTTATATGAGCTAGGTTTTCGAAAATTTATATCCAGAACATTTTATGTAAATTAAACCATTAACTAGGCCGTTCCCTGAAGGTTTTCCCTTAACACATTTTCGGACACCCATCATGAAACATGTTCCCATTCCAAAGAGTAATATCAACATTTAAAAAGTAGACAACTTTCATAATTTACAGACCTTACCCAAGGGCTATGGGTGTCATGCTATCCTTGAAGACACTTTCTGATTGAAGCAAAGAGCAAAATTGAAACTCAAAACGATCAGAAATTATACTTCATCCCAAACAATCGGAACAGTAGATCCATGTTAACTACCATAACTTTGAGCCCCTGTTTATCTTTACATTAAAATTTACTGTCCGTTTTGATATGATATGTAATAGCTAGTTGTTTTCTAATCCGGAGTACCAACGCTTCCAGTTCACTTTATAATTCAGAATATATTTTTTGGTTCTTGCGTCTTCGAGTCCTCTTTAGGCAACCTTTAGCCACGTCTCTTAATGTTCGCAAAAAAAAAAAAAAAAAAAACTCTTGCGTAGAATCAAATCCAAAGGAGTCTGCAAATATGAAGAAAAATATATTCTTTAATCTGAATTCACGGAAACTTTACTTACCCCTCCCAAACTCATTTTATAAATTTTCTTAAATACAAGTAAAATTTAATCAGTTGGAAACACATCTAGGAAGAAGTTTAATGTCCCGTAGGACATTAATTTTCAGTTCTTTTTTAGAAATGTCATCAGTTTTTTCTACCTTGCCATATTGAGCCTAGTCAGCGTCAGCAGCTTTTTTAAGAATGTGGCGAGCACTTTGCTTTTATTTGTTTTTCACAACTGTATTTATTAACACTTCAGTGGCACTGTCTGTAGACCATTGGAGCAACTATGATCGGAGGTCGAATAGAACACATCGTGCTAAGAGAAATGGACAATCGGCTGAGGCTCATCTACTGCCTTCGACTATTAGTAAGTTTATTAGAATTTTAATCATATTTTACTGAATATTCTTTAATACACATGTACTACTGTGGAATTATAACAAAATACTTATAACGGACTAAATGAATGCATTGTGTAATAATTTAATACAATTGACAGCATAGGATATGTTTCGTAAATATAATACAAATTATGGAATAAATACAAGGCATTGGTCCCCACTATAACTTCATGCCATGGAAGTGGGGGGAATATATAAATACTATTTAAATTAAAAAAGAAACAGTAAAATAGTCATTAAGTAAAAAACAGGGGGGAGAGAGAGAAAGAAAGAGAGAGCAAAAGATAGAGTGAGATTTTGCATTTTTGCCGGGGAGGGGGGAGTTCATGGTAATAATTTTCTGTGGGGAATAAATTCTCCTGAAGGATTTTTACGAGAGAAAATTTTGCACGGTTGGGATTTCCTGGCATGATTTGAAAAATGGTCAGAAATAAAACAAAAATAAGTCTTTTCAGCTGAAAGTAAAGAGGAACGTTAAAACTTGAACTTACAGAAAGTGTTCTGTATGTGAGGTGAGATACCCTTTCCTCCTACTTCATGCTTTACGTTAAAGTTTGACTTTTTGTCCCAACTCTGTAAGAATTACTCCTGAAACAGAACGACAGTTGGATGAAATGTATTTGTTAAAGAACTTCGAAATTGTAGCATAAAGAGAGGGGGTTGAGGAAAGGGCAGCCCTCCCCCTATATGGGATTAATGGATATTAATTCAAATATTTTTAGCTTTCATGGGGTTAATTTTGTCTTGTTGTTTTAAATTTTTGTTGAAGAAATTCACAATTTTTTCGTCCTAAAGTTATTCAACATTTTCAAATTTTGCTGTTAATTTTTCACCATTTTCAATTTTTCTTGAGGATATTTAGATATATTTTATTTCTTTGCCGAGCTACAACACTGATTTTTAGATTTTCGAGTTAACAAAATAAAAGTTTTAAAAAGATTTTGATTTGTTCTAATCCGGTTTTTTATTATAGCTTATTGGCGTCGAATATTGTGACGGCGTTATTCTTTTAACTTAACATATCTTTGTTCTTCACTTTCGTTTTGACTCGTTTTGATTCTTGCTACCTCTTGTCTTCTAGCTCATTTTGATCTTTGTTGTCAATAGTCTTCTAACCGCATATGTCTTTGTTCTTTACATTCATTTTTGACTCGTTCTGATTCTCGCTGTAGCTTATTTTTTAACCACATATGTCTTTGTTATTCACTTTCGTTTTTGATTCATTATCCATATATACAAGCCCGCCGAGTAGTGGGACCCGGCCTCAAAATTAGCTACATAGTTGTTTTTTTTTTATAAACTGGCATATTGAAATTTCTGGATCACAGAAATAACCCCACAATCACATTCACCAGGTCACAACTTTAAGGAAGAATTTGTATTTTTCCCATGTTGGTTGTATCGAACCTATGGTGACGCCATGACAAAATGAGGTTCACTTTGCTTGCAGTTAGAAGACAAGAGACACTGAAAATCAATATATACAAGCCTACCGTGTAGCCTTGTCGGTGCTTATATGTATATATATATATATATATATATATATATATATATATATATATATATATATATATATATATATATATATATATATATATATATATATATATATATATATATATATATATATATATATATATATATATATATATATATATATATATATATATATATGGCTCAAAAGGGTCTAAGGGGGGATAAAAGAGGGGTGGCTAAGTTTCTTATGCTCTTAGATTTGATAAGAATCAATCAAGTATTGTTAAATGCAATACTTACGAACTACTATGATTCTTAAGAGGAAAATTTAAGGAAATGTTTATAAAATGTAAACGTTTATCAAACAGTTCGTGGTAACCACAGTTCATATAATTATCCAGTAAGCTTATCGCAGATCATTTCTGGTCTTCGTTCTCGGTGCGAACAAAAAGCTCCTCCCACTTCTTCGTGCAGTTATTAATAGCGGGTTTCCACTTGTTTCCGATTGTTTCGCGTCTGACTTGTCTACCCGTGAAAAGATCTGACGCCGCTTATGTTTCTACGTTCTCTGGAGCACTCGCACCCCGGTCCGGGTTTTTATAATGGGTGAGATAGGGAATGATCATACTGGATATTTATATGAACTGTGGTGGTAACGAACTGTAATGAAGGAGCAACCCGGCTCAATAGTAACTGAAACTATAAAAAAAAACTGAATTTTGATATCAATAGATACATCAAAAGAATTAGATTTTTATGGTGATTTCAAATATATAAGTTTCATCAAGTTTAGTTATACCCATCAAAAGTTATGAGCCTGAGACTATTTGCCTTATTTTCTAAAAAATGGGAAAACACACCCTAAAAGTTATGAAATTTTAATGAAAATCATGCTATCAGATTCAGCAGATCAGAGAACCACTCTGTACAGGTTTCAAGCTCCCTTCTGCACAAATGTTGAATTTTCTATTTTTGCTAGAAGAAAGATCACGGATAAGTGTTAATTTTTTTTTTCAGGGGTGATCGTATCGACCCAGTGGTCCTAGAATACCGCAAGAGGGCTCATTCGAAATGAAATTAAAAGTTCTAGTGCCCTTTTTAAGTGACCAAGAAATTGGAGGTCAACTAGGCCCCCTCCCGTACTCATTTTTCCCAAAGTCACATGATCAAAATTTTGAGATAGCCATTTTTTCAGCATAGACGAAAAATCTAATAACCATGTCTTTGAGGATGACATAATCCCCCACAGTCCCCGGCGGAAGGGCTGCAAGTTACTTCTTCAGTTATGAACAAGTTATGCCCATTGTTTGCATATAGTACTGTTTCTTTGGAAGCATACAGACGTTATCAGGGGAGGGACTTTTTGTGGTGTGGGGGGAGGGGGGTCGATGCTGAGGAGTTACATGGGGATCATGAGGATTTTTCCATGGAGGACTTTTTTCCAATTTCCCAGCATTATTTAAAAAACGATCAGAAATTAAATAAAAAACAAGTTTTTTCAACTGAAAGTAAGAAGCAGCGTTAAAACTTAAAACGAACAGAAAGTATTACGTATGTGAAGGGGTTCACCCACTTGTCAGTACCTCGCTCCTTACGATAGATTTTTTTTCATTCTTTCAAAAGAGCTATTTATCCTAATTAAACTGCCTTTGTAATTCAAGTGTCATTCTTAAAGAATCGGAACAAAAGTCGAGCTTTACCGTAAAGAGTGAGGTATTGACGAGGGGGCGAAACCCCTCATATACGTAATAATATTTATTCGTTTTAAGTTTTTCTGTTGCTCCATACTTTCAGGTGAAAATATTTGTTTTTTATTAATTTAATTTAGTTATTGACACAATAGCTAGCCTTACAACAATATTCTTATAATTATATTTGTTTTAGTTTTACAGTGTCCCATTACTGTTTGAAAGATAGTGTTGACACTGAAAATTGCCTTCCGGACTAGAAAATTTGTCAATCCCTCAACGAGATTGCCCACCAACGAGACCTAATATTTACTTTATCGATCACTTAATGAACCAAAAGACCCCTTTTCGTTTGCATTGATCTCGAAATATATATTTAAAGAAGAGAAAAACCTTTTAGGAATCAAATGAAACAAACAAGTTTTTTCAATTGAAAGTAAAGTTTTTTCAATGTATATATATATATATATATATATATATATATATATATATATATATATATATATATATATATATATATATATATATATATATATATATATATATATATATATATATATATATATATATATATATATATATATATATATATATATATATATATATATATATATATATAATCATGGATCCGCCCCTGAAACCATCACACCTACTCCACCAGTTATTAGAAGAAGAAAAAATTCCTTATTTTCACAAATTTCATCAACCCCCGTCCCCTTTTTTATAAAATCCTACATAGGCCGATCGGATGAGTCCACTGTATGTAAATAATAGATTAAGTCATAATTTGTATATAAATTAAGTCATACCTGTGAGATGGGACACTTGCAAACCACTTGGCTCGCTCACCAAGTTTTTTTCTGCTTTCGCAATTATGAATAATGCAGTTTGTAACCATTTCTCATTGATTGACGAAAACCCACTAACCCGCTAATGCAGAAATAAGTGGGAGGAAATTTTTTGTTCGCACCGAGAATGAAGACCAGAAATGATCTGCGATAAACTTACTGGATAATTCTATAAACTGTGAATATGATGAAGGAATAATTGACTACACGTTTTGACATGGAACGCAGAAATATTATCTGAACCCCTGGATTTCTTTTTCTTAAGGCGATTAATAGCACTCTAGAGAAATCACAACATCACAATCAGACGAACTAGCTAAGAAAGAATCTAACTCACTCTTATAATAATCCACAAGGCAATTTTCAGGGGCAGAGAAAACGTTCTCATAATATTCGACCAAGTTGTTTCAGGGATGTCATAATACCGTATATTATTAAGGCAATTACTTTGTGGTTTTAGCACCATTTTCCAAGGCTCATTTGGATTACTAAGAACTTTATCGGAATAAACTGACTGAATTGAGCTCCTATGCTTGGCAAGCTCATTCGCGAACCGTTGTTTAGTCTGCAATCTTATCTGATTTACAGAATCAGACCTAAGGGAGCCACAGTCTCTCCAAATTTTCAACCAAAATTTTGCCTTATCACATGCTTCACAAAGTGCTGGGTTCTTTGACCACCCGATACTTTCCGTCCCACTTTTAATACGCTTAGCAGGAGCAGCCACAAGTTCGACAACACACAAAGAATGGATCAATTCGGCACAGTATACATTTAGCTTCACTCACGTATCAACTGAGTCTGTACGAGCAGACTTACAAAGTAGATGATAGGGCACACGGATTTTCTCCGAGATTACATCACACGACTCATTAAATTTTTCAACATTAACCATAGACCAATTCGGTAACCTAATCCACCTTTTACGCGACTCGGCACTGTCCATATCTTGTGGTAACTGAGCCTGTGGGAAATATGCTCTAAACTTGAGTGGGAGGTGGTCAGACGTAAAGTTATTATCCATAAGAAGCACAGAAGGAATATTAACAGATTGGCTTGCTACAGCATGGTCAAAGTTGGACGTACATCCAGAGTTATAAATGTAAGTGCATTTTTCACTTTTCGCTCTGAGGCAGAGATCATCACTCATAATACCGAGTAAAACACTTCTGCGACTTGACACCGCGTGGTCGTCGAATTCCAGGTTGCAGTTGAAGTCACCTATAATAATACGATTAAGCTTTCCTTGACGAGCTTTTTCCAGGCATTTAGAAATTTTAGACACACTAATTGCGAAGCGACGTTCCGATTTGTCGTCCCGGTAGTCAGTGGGAAGATAGACATTAATTAGAGCCACGTTGTTTACTCTAACAGCAAGGTAGTAATCCTCCGAATCCAAAAGATCAGAGTCTGGGTTTGATCGAACTTACATTACTAAACCACCTGAAGGAAAACCACAATATTTTGTTTGCTTCGCAGGCACAGAATATACATTATGACAAGGTGAAAGATTCAACAAGTTTATGCCCTGCTCCATAGTAAAATGCTCTTGCAGGAATATTATGTCGCACTCACGAAGAAAATCAAGGACGAAAGTGGATCGGTTTATAAAGCTCCCATTGATATTCCAAGATATCAGACTATGTGATGTCGGGAGTTGCTCGGTCATGGCCTAGCAGAGGTCGGCTTCTGTCTAGCAACGGGACAATTTGCGCTGTAGCATATGTGACCGTTTTTCTTACATACTACACAAAACATAGACCGGTGCATGGATTTGACTTGCTGGACGCGTTGTCAGTTGCTCCACAGCGACCACAAATGGCGATATTATTGCAATTGGCCGCAAGATGGCATTCAGGGTGACAAGAGAAGCATCTTCTTGGCAAGAACTTATATTCATCAGCAGGAAGTACTTAGTAATCAATTTTGACTCCGTATTTAAGAAAGGAGTCCAAGTCAGTGCGGGTATCGAAGTAAACTTTGTAAGCACGTGAGCTTCCGATCCTGACAGCTTTGCAAGCTCTGGGGATAAGGTGCAACACATTTTGATCCTCCATTTCGACGAGAATTCTCTTCATTACCCCATTAAAGTTTGGAGCCCTTAGTGACACATTTATCATGGGAGTCAATGATAGCTTCAGCAGTATCTCTAGACTTAAATATAAATTTCCAGTCGTCTTTAATCTTACGTAGTTCACTGATTTGAGAAGGATTTGAACACACTGAATCGACAAAGGACTTACGAGCCCCGGGAGTGTTGAGTGATCCAGGTAAGTTCTTGAGTACAACTGCATAATATGGAGCCTCGGACTCCGATGCGTTGAGTTTCGGGGACCAAGAAATGGGTTTGTTATTGTTTGATTCGATTAAACTATCAATTTTCTGGCCTAGCTCGTTTACTTTCACAGCCAGAGTAGCCACTACTGCATCGCCTAAAGTGGGAACAGAGCAAGGATTCTCAATATTTTGTATTGGCTTCTTTTCTTTATCTCGAGCGTGTAACCATTAAAAAATATCTGTAAAATTGTCTTCACTTTTCACATTTCTAACGAACCTGTTCGTAAACTTGAACTTATCATGCAACATTTCTTTCGCTGTAATTATGTAGTCTTTACTAAAGAAGCTTGTTGTTTGCCAACAATTAACTCAATCTTCGCACCCTCTGTCATTTATCGATAAATAAAGTTCAGAACAGGGCTTAATATTAATCCCGTCATGGTAACAGAAACTTGTCTAACTGGATTTATTACCTGGTGATCAAACTCCAAATCACTGTCAAAATATCCAGTCTAATATCCAGGGCAGAAGTTCGTTCATTTCACTAGGTAAAATAAGTTCATAAGAAACTTGTCAAACAGGCAAGTTTCTTGACGCTGGCGGCACACTGGAACATCACAGAACACTGCTTAAGAGCTCATTTGAAAGCTAATTTCTTATACCTAATCACTTTTATAAATTTGACTTGATAACGCCACCGTAAAGTTCCATATGCCACCCAAAAATTTTACTTCGGGAGTCATTGCTGAAATGGAAGGGCTGGGAAGAATGAAGAGGGCTACTATCATAATATTCATGACCAAAAACCCTAAATCTAAAGTTTACAATTCCCGTTGTATATTCCCCTTCCAAGCCCCTTCAATTATCTTTCATAAATTGTCTACTAGCTAACAGAACTAACAGGCTACTGCAGCATAATAAAGAGCTGTTTAAGGTCTCATTTAAAAAAGTAATTTTAGTGTTTACGTAATTTTTATAAAGTTTTCCTAAAGTGCCATATGGTACCAAAAAGGGAACATTATGCCACCATATCTGGAGTGGAAAGGCTAGGAAACATGAAAAGGGTACCTTCGCAATCTCCATGGTCGAAAACCCTAGGCCTGAGTTTTACTATCATCCCTCTTGTTTACTCTCCCTCAATTCCCCCTAATAGGTCTCACAAATCGTCAACTGACTAGCAGAAGTAGTGGGTTACTGCAGAATTTTAGAGAGATGTTCAGCGATTTAATTAAAGGTTTGATCATATCCATGTGTTCTCTATAGACTTGACTCGACACCTTCATGATAAAGTGCTGTATGGAACAAAAACTGCATGTTTGGGGCAATTTCTGCAGTAGAAATCCTGGAACCCAGTTCCTGATAAAACTTGCCTTTTTCCTCTTGTTGAAGTTCCTGAAAACACTCAGGACGCCTGCTTTTCTCCTCTCCACCTTTTGTGCAGGTTAGCATATGAAAGTATTCTGTTATGCTACAAACGAACATTTTTCTCCATTAAGAAGGAAGCTATCACCCCGCAATACCTAATTTTGAGCTCGATCCAAATGCATAAAAGATTAGAGATTAATTTGTTTCTCCCCCGGATCCCCTTCTATATTTATCCGAAGGCCCAAGAGGAGTTAGAAAATTTAGGAATTAAACTGCACTTTGGAGGCCTCAGGCACATACCCCATCCACACAATAACCACCCGACCCTCTTCCATAATAACTGATGCACAGTTATACATCACCGTATATAATCTTATCCAACATCAAGTGAAGCAACTTAGTTAAATGAATCGTTAAAATAATTTAAACCTGTTATTTAGTATGGACTACATGACTCTTTAGAAACAAATGTGCCACCGCACGTCAGTACTCTCTCTCTCTCTCTCTGAGGCTGGAAACCTCAATATACGGTTTTTCGATAGATTTAAATCAACCGGCACCTTCTGTGCTGGTGGGAAAATGAAAGTAATGTTTTATGCTACAGAGAAAGATATTTTTTTCTGCAATAGGAGAGAAACTACCACCCCGAAGAACCCATTTTCAGGCTTAGTCCAAATGATGTGAGATTGAAGTTTAATTTCTACCTCCACAGTAGTCTCACTTGACAAAAATTAGGAGGGGGCGTACTTTCCAAAATCTAGGGGGCGGCAATTGTGTCTTTTTTTCAATTTAAGATACCAAAAAAGACATTTTTCAATAGGAATACCACCAAAAAGGAATTCTTCAGAATCTAGGGGAATCAGAGAGGCACTTATACCCCCTTCCAAATTGACGCCGCTGTACCTTGCTACTCTCTCGTGCCCTCTTCTATATCTATCTGAAGGCTCATGAGAAGCTGGAAAATTTGGGCATACAAATGTAGTTTTCCTTCCTCGATGATAGCTGATGCTTATTTATACATCACTGTACATAATTTATAAGAAATCAAGTGAATCAACATAGTTAAATGAAGCTTTTAATTAAATGTCAGGTATTTTAAAGCTCAGTATCCCTCAGTTTTTTGCCACAAAATCGCAGAAAATGTCCACTTTCCTGTGACACAATTTTTCAGCTACTTTAAAAGGGCACTAGAGCTTTAAATTTACGTTTGAATGAGTCCTCTCCCAATTTTATATGATCATTGGTTCGACACGATCGCCCTGAGGAAAAAACAATAAGAAAAATTTGCAAGTGAACACGCATCCTGATTTTTTTTTCTGGAAAAAAACTGGAAAAATTCCTCATTTTTGTACACAGAAGCTTGAAAACTCTACAAGACAGTATTCTAACATCCTGAATCTAATCGTGTGATTTTCATCAAGGTCAGGATTACCATTCACTCTTATTTGAATAGAACCAGACCCGTAAGAAAGGTATAGTTAGACTTGAAAGGAAATATAAAAAAAATAAAGGTGACTAGACAGTAGCAGGGGTTTGCACAGATGTTTCTCGCGTTTTGCTTGGAATTGTTTTCATTACTATCGGACTGGAAAGGAAGACATAAAATAGTTTTCAAAGACAATATTTAATATCATATTAAGCCAATAAAAAGATGTGGAGGAGGAGGAGGAGGAGGAATAGTCTGGAGGAGAAAGTCTTAGTAAAATCTTTATATTCATTTTATTGAAGAAAACGTACAGTTTTTTGTCCGGGGGCACCACCGGAACCTGTTTTGTCCTTATTGCAATCTTAAAAAAAATTACTTGACGTCAAAGGGGAAAAATGGAGGTGAAAACATTAAAATAGGAAATGTAAAATTAGTTAAGATTCTTCAGAATGAAGCGTAGGTAGGTGTCTGAACTTATCACTAAGATGAATTGTAATTATTGCTACATTTACAAAGGGGTGAAATGTGTTTCACCTTTCTAAGTTTTATAAGGCATAATTATTATTTAAAAATAAAGATGAAAAGAAAAAGTAAAATCAACCTTTTTTAGGGAGGAAGGGTTTTTCTCAAGTATGTCAGTCTTCTTCATAGCAAAAATCATAATTGAATAAACATTAACTGAAAAGAAAAACAAAGAAAATAAGCCTTTTACATTACACGATAAAAACTCGTATGGAATATACCATACAAGTTCAGCTGAAGAAACATCAAAAATCATTGAAAACGTAAGCATTTTTGCCTCGTAGCTAAAAAAAGCGCAATTTTTAAAGTATTTTTCCAGCTTGTGGGGCTAATAAATATTATTAGCCCCACAATGTGTTTGGCATTCCTTCTAGGAGGTCGGGAAGAGGTCGTTCCTCTGGTGGTGTTGCTATCATTGTCCGTGCCTCGCTTTGTGCCTCGACGTTTAAAGAAGCAGATTTTTATATTGCAGTGAAAATTGAAAATACTGTTGTGCTCTCAGTCTATATGCCAACGAACTACAGGAATGTCCAATCTGACAATAGGTTTAATATTGCTTGTGGGAAAGTAGCTGCTGTTGCTACATTATGAGTAGCGGAAAAACTTTCCTGTATTAGTACCGGAGATATAAATTCCTGCCACTCTGATGCTTAGAATTCGAGAGGTCAACTACTCTTCAACGCCTATTCAAGACTGAAGTTACTGGGACGCAGAGTACACTTCACATATGTACACAATTCCGATTCCATGTCCTCGCTTGACTTTCTATTCTGCTCTTCCGACTTGAGGACCCACGGTGACTGTGAGGTTGCTATCGGCTTCTGTGTTTCTGATCACCTTCCAGTGGCTAATACCTTCATTATTAATGACCTCCTGAATAATGCCACAACTGATACTCAAAAGCAGAAAAGATGGTTCCGGAAGACTAATAGGCAAAAATCCAATTTAACCTTACTCAGGTCTGTGTGTGACGGAATCCTGGAAAAGATTAAAGTCCCTTTCCAGCTACTACTCCAAAGCTCGCCGATTGCATGTGATGAGAGAAACAAATATTTCTAAATATCTACTGTAGTGAAATAACTCACGCCCCCTGGCGAAGAAACCGCCAGATTTCAGCACGTTACGGACTCGATGACCCCTTCGTCGTGATCGCGACCAGGAGGGAAAAGTTCCTGAAATCTTTAGATCCAACGCATAGTATGATTGAAGCTATAGTCAGTAATGTGTAATGGTTGTCTTTTTATGTAAATAGTTTCACCATTGTTTTTTTTTTTTTTTTTTTTTTTTTATTTATTTAATTATTAATTTAAGTTTTTGGTTTTTTCGATTTGTTTTATTGTTTTCTTTTCATTTTTTCTCTACTCCATATTTACTTTTTTGTATTGCTAAAGATGGGTAATAAAAATCATTCATTCATTCATTAACTTTTGAAGAGAATCAAAAGAAAAAAATATTGAAGGCTCAAAGTTAGAACTCCGAAATTCTGACAAATTAAAAATATAAGGAGTGAAAATTTGAAAATAAAAATATTGTTGCAAATGAGATTATAAAAATCAATAAAAGGAAGTCTTATCTATTTTTGGGGAAGAGGTAAGGTATAATTAATTTAAAAGATATGACAAAATCATTTGTAGTATATAAGAGATACTGAAATGGATGCGGTCTCCATACAAGCTATTATGTGCAGTAAAGTAAAACTTTATTCTGTGAACATAACTTGAAATCATGTGTTCTTCGGAACAAATGATGACAATCAAGTTGCCTTCAAGCCATGGCTAATTGGAGAAAAGGCCACAACAGATAAGTGAGAGGCAAACCTGGCATAAGCCTTTTTCAGAATTGTACAAAAATGATGTCTTTCACTTGTTGATAGATAGTCTATTATCCATCCATCCTAGGGCAGAACTAAGGTAGATAGTCATAGAACTAAGGGATGATCGTGAATTTTGGGTTGACTCATGACGTACAATGTCCAACATGATGACACATAAGCAGACAATCAGAACCTAAAAATAACGTTTTACATCACAAAACCAAATTCTTAGATAGGAATGAAAAACGTAACAGCAGTCTCACAGTCTACATAGTCTACATATGCAGTTTATTATATTTAAAAGGAAATTATTGTAACAGGTCCTGGACGTCTCGGGGATCCTTGTGACAGTGAGGAAGAGTGTGACGGAATAATGAATTCATTTTGTGATATGGATACTGGCTCATGCACTTGCTTGGAAACTCACCCAGTGAGAGGGATTACAATGTGTGGCAAAGGTAAATGTAGTTCATTTTTTGAATGCAATATACTAGCAAACATGTTGTCAGGGACAAGACCAGATCATACCCACCCCCCTTTTATATATATATATATATATATATATATATATATATATATATATATATATATATATATATATATATATATATATATATATATATATATATATATATATATATATATATATATATATATATATATATATATATATATATATATATATATATATATATATATATATATATATATATATATATATATATATATTAATAGCAAAATAAAATTTTTCAAATGTGAATTGGCAATTTTTTAATATAGAAAAAGTCACAGAACTAATTTCATTTCTGGAAGACCAATTTCATTTCTGAAATTTCAGTCTTAGAAAATCTGTATATCCGCGTTGGAAAAAAATTCTACCTTGTCTGAGAAAAAATGTTACCTCTAGGATGTCTAGGAAATCGATGCGCGATGACAACTTAGAAATTATTTCTTAGTGTACAGTTCATTTTCAGATATAAAAGAATACGTGTTTTCGCGTATGCTTTTCATAGCGTTAAGAACCTGAAATATAATAAATATGAAAATCAATATCTAGAGAGGGTACCTGAAAGTTTTTAACAAGTCCGAAAAACATTTCCTTCAATTGTACATGAACCACCCCACCCTTAAAGGAAATTAAATAAAAAAAAGTTTTTTTAACTGAAAGTAAGGAGCGACATTCAAACTTAAAACGAACAGAAATTATTCCGTATATAAAAGGGGCTGTCCCCTCCTCAACCCTCGCTCTTTACGCTAAAGTTTTTTATTGTTTTAAAAAACAAAGTTGTGAGACAGAGTCAAACTTTAGCGTAAACAGCGAAAGGTTGAGGAAGGGGCAGCCCCTCCTCAATCTATACGGAATAATTTTAATGAAATTTATCGTTTTAAACGTAACGAACTTCTATATTCGTATATTTTTATTACGTATATTAGGGGGTTCGCCCCCCTAATACTTCGCTCTTTACGCTAAATTCAAATTTTGTTCCAATTCTTCAAGAATGACCCCTTAATCACAAAGGCCGTTAATTAGAATAAATAGCTCTGATGAAAGTACAAAAAAAAAAACTTTCGGGTATAGAGCAAGGTAATGACAAGGGGGCGAACTCAATCATATACGTATTAATTTCCGTTCGTTTTAAATTTTTATGCTGCTCCTTCCTTTCAGTTGAAAAAATTGTTTTTTTTATTGTTTGATTTCTGATCTTTTTTTAAATTACTTAAATCCCATACATCCTCATGGGACGTCTTGGGGCCACTCCTTCTAGAATCTGATGAACTAGGGCTCGATATGCTTGTCTGTCAAGTGCAGTTCGAAATAGTTGGGCAGTGCGTTGTCGGTAAAAGTTTTCGATCCATCTTTTGCGTGGTCTCCCCCGTGGTCAAAGTCCTTCAGTTGTCCCTTCAAGCGCGATCTTGGGCAGGCGTTCGGGATTCATTCGCTTTACATGGCCGAACCCGCGCAGCTGCTGTTTTCGGATTTTGTTCAGAATAGTGTCTTGCGACTTCAGCCTTCTTCGGACTTCTTTGTTTGTGATATGGTCAGTATATCTGATCTTGGCTATCCGGCGCAGACATCTCATTTCGAACGCAAGGAGGTTGCACTCGTTTTCAGCTTTTAATGTCCAGGTTTCACACCCATACAGAGCAATGGGTATGATCAGACTGTTGAATAGATGCACCTTCATACGGTTCGAAAGGTGGCTAGATTTCCAGATCTTTGATGGTCTTTTGAAGCTAGAGCTGGCAAGACCGAGGCGGCGTTTAATGTCGACAGTGTGGCAGTTGTCAGCCACCAGAAGACTGCCGAGGTAAAGGAATTTATCGACCGTTTCCACTTGTTCACCGTCTATTACTATCGAGGGGGTTTGTTATCTCCCGTCGCGATGTGACCATGATTTGGTCTTGTTTGCGTTAATCTGCATACCTAACGGCTTCGTTGCTTGGGAGATGTAGTCAGCCTGACTCTGGAGTTCTTGGGCGGTAGTGGACATAAGGTCAATATCATCCACATATGCTAGTTTTTCAATTAGGATTCCTCCTATTCTGGCTCCATATTCGATGGGTATCAGGGAGAGGATGGCATGGAGAAACAGGTTAAGCAAGTGCGGCGAGAGGATGCATCCTCGCAGGACTCTGAAAGTTGTTGGGAATTCACCAGAGAGTTCACCAGTGGTCAGTATTTGACTTTTGAGTTGGTTGTATATTTCCTCAGTGATTCTGACTGTTTCATCTGGGACACCGTAGTGTCTTAGAATATGCCACAAGCCTTTCCTCCATATTAGGTCAAAGGCCTGTCGGAAGTCAATAAAGAGCTGATAGAGGTCTCTGTGAAACTCGATGAACCGTTCCATCAGCTGACGCACAGTAAAGATTTGGTCAATAGTTGATCGTCCCGATTGAAGGCCAGCTTGATACTCGCCAAGAACAGAAGCGGTGATTGCTTGAATTCTGCGGAGCAGAATCTTGGTCAGGATTCTGGTTTGGTGGCTTGTGAGGTTGATGGGCCGGTATTTGTCACATTCTTTCTTCGAGCCTTTTTTGTGCATTGGGACTATTGCTGCCTTGCACCACTGCTGCGGGACGTGTCCAGTAGACCAGGTGGCTGATGCAAGACTGTGGTATAGGTTGACAACACCTTCTGAACCAACATTTATCAGTTCAGCAGTGACACCGTCTGGCCCCAGAGCTTTGCCTCGCTTTAGGGATTATATAGCCGATTTGATCTCGCTTCTAAGTGGGGGTGGAGGGGGGGTCTCGATCTATGATTGGGAAGGAGTTTAGGACATTTGGGTTAGTCATTACTTCAGGGTTCAGTTTCTCCTCAAAGTATTCCTTCCATCGTACGAGCTTCCTCTTGGCATCACTGATGTCGTTCCTCTGCTTGTCTAGGATTACGGGTGTTGAGGGATCTTTTTTGGAGGATAGCTCGCTGACTGTTTTGAAGAGCTTGTGCTGTCGCCTTTCATGAACTGGGTTTCATAGCCCTTGCACTTTTCGGTTATATGGTTAAGGAATGCCTTCCTGATTTCACGCTCAACTTTCCGTTTGAGATGTTTGTACGTATCTCGGCGGTTTCGGTTAGATTTGTTGTTATGTAGGCGTTTCTGGTCACATAATCGAATTAATTCATCAGTAATCCAAGGCTTTTCGTCTTTGACTTTTCTACCAAGGATGTCACTTGCAGTCTTGAGGATTGCAGAGGTAGCCTGTTCAACCAAGCGATCGATCTCTTCAGGAGTTGCGAGCGGAGTGGATGTTCTCAGGATGTCACGGAATTTTGTAGACAGGCTAGAGTTGTATGTGGCTTTTTTGGTGGGGTCTCGGAAGAGTTCCGTTCGGAATCTTGGAATTTTTGTGGTTTTAGTAAGACATCTTCGTATTCGTATCGTATCGTATCGTATTCGTTTAATCAAATAGCTTTCGTAGCAAACAAAACTGAACGCTAAACTATGCTATTTTTACAATCATTTAAGAAAAAAAAATCACTTATTTAATACGCAAACAAAATATGGGACGAAGAAATTTGCAAATCTGTTCGTTCGGCACTTGACGGGTTGTAGTCTTTTCTGATGCCTGGTGAGTTTGGGGGTCGGTGCGGTTGGAGGAAGAATTGAGCGATGTTTCTCGTTTAACATGAGTTATTTTCCGAATTTCATTATCAAATCGTTTCTTTGAGCAAACAAAGTGGGCAAGTTCATAACCACAAGGGAATGCTCGTAACTCTCATACCTGAGTACAAAAATTATTTTAGCACGTTTTTGAACGTCTCCTGGTTCCTCTGATATATAGATCATGTTATGTGCTTGGGGACCCCAGACAGGTCAATAATATTTTAGGGTTGGCATGATGTGTGTCGTATAAGGCAATAAGAACTTAAAAGCTGAGAAACCCAGTCTTCACGTACTCGTTAAACTTTGGATTGACTTGTTTCCATTGCGTACGATATTGTCTACGTGCAGTTTAAACGAGCAATCGCTTGTAAAAGTCACGCCTAGTATTGTCGCGGACGAAACAGTTGGAAATGGAACATATGGTATTGTAATATCTCGTTTGAGCGGGTTGAAACGTAGAACTATCGATTTCTGCTCGTTCAGTTGCAGGCTTTTAGATTTACACTGGTTAACGAAGTCCGAAAAAAGCGTTGGTTCAAACTGCTGTTTTGCTACTGCGTTTTTTACTATGTATTTGAGAAGGGAAGACAAGTCATCAACGAACTTGAAACGCTCCTCAAATTCTGCAAAGATTTTATTGATGACTACAAGGAATAAAAGGGCAGTTAGTTTCGTTCCTTGGGGACAGCCACAAGTAAGTCTGGTCCACCCAGAGGGGATATCATCGGCAAATAACGGATACACCGATTGCCATCGCCCTCGTAGAAAATCTCTCACTAATAGCAGTAAGTTTTTCCCAGCTCCCATCTCTTTTAGATTTGTCAGTGCAATGAAGTGCTCTATAAGGTCGAAGGATTTACTGTAGTCCGCCAAAAGTAAATCGATAACACTGTTTGGACTGTCCAGCCACTCAACTATCAAATGGTACATCCGCACTAGGTATATTGCCGTGCTACTGCCTTGTATACAGCCATATTGGTAAGTGTCTATTGAGGGTGCAATCTGCTGTAATAGAGCACGGTGTATAAAACCTTCGGCCACTTTAGCCAAGTTGGGAGTTATGGATATAGGTCTCAGCTGATTGCAGGACTGGGGTGCCTTCACTTTCGGAATAACCCGCACATAGGCAGCTTTCCACAATTTTCGGAACGATTGTTCTGAGAAACACTGATTTATGATTGATGCCATGGGTTTGGCTAGAAAAGGTGAGTACTCTTTCAGTAGCTTCACAGGGAGTTCACCTGGGTATGTGGCACAGTTGTTATGTAGTCGTTCGATTTCACGAAAGACCGATATTTCGGACACTTCTACAATATCATCGGCACTACAACTGTTGATGATATTGCTCATCTGTTCGTCACTTATGGTGGGGTAAGAGGTGCAAATTTGTGTAAAAAACTCGTTAACATCCAAGGCTCTGATTAAACTCCCGTCTAAGTTGCTGATTCGTACTTCAGTCCCTTTCTGTTTTCCAGTAAGCCTTTTTACCGCATCGTACCACTTGTGTGAATCTGACTTGAGGAGTGGAGCTACTTTTTCCCGTATATACCTTTTCCTAGATACGCGGAGGGCTGTAACGACTTTGTTTCTAGACTTGTTCCCCTCCGATGCTTCTACTATAGAACGGAAATTTCATCGTTTTTTGATCATTATTGTGAGCTCTAGCTCAGTCCTAGCTTATCTGATTCACATACAAAGCACATTTTGACAGGAAAGGATTTGCTGCATTTTTGTTACAGAGTCAAATATAGTGTCTCGAGCTTTTCATCGATGGCAGTTAAAGCACAGATTGCATCAAAATTAAAGTTCGCTATTCATCTTCCAAAGGCTTGAATGAAGCTTTCACTCAGTGGTCTGTACAGTATTCTAGTCTTTTTTGGTTTATGTATACGGTTTCTGTTCTTTGACTTCCAGCATAAGAAGTTGTGATCAGATTTTGCAAGTGGTCCTAAGGAAAATGGCGGTTCATAGTACGCTTCGAGATTTGTCAGTATGAGGTCCAGTATGCTTCCACTTTCATGAGTGGGAACATCGACAACTTGTTTAAGGTCCAACACACGTGAAATCCATTTTTTGTCGGTTAAGCTGAAGTCTCCTGCTATGATAAATGCTGGATTGCTGTACTGTTTCCGAAAACTGTCAACTTGATATTGCAGATACGTCACTAATTCTCGCCTATTACGCGCACCTTCTCGATAGTATATTGCTGCTATTATAATGCATGAGTAAGTACTTGGTAGCCCCTTTGGCTTGCACCAGAGCCAAATTGTCTCGTGGCACGAATCTGGGGGATACCAAGTTGTTTGCATGGTAAGTCTTCGTGGCAATAGATTCCTATGCCACCTTCACGTTGGTTGCCCTCTCTATTGTGTCTGGTATTAAAAAAAGTTCAGATATCCTTTGATTGCACCCGTTTAAGTTGTCATATCCCAGCATTCAGTAACTACTGCTTAATGGTGCTAAGTTTTATGTGCAAGACAAGTTCTAATTCATCAACCTTGTTGGTTAGGGACCGGGCGTTGCAAAGAATCAGGTTTGAAAGATATGTTTTGACATTCAGCGTTACCGGTTTTAGAAAGGGAGGGGAACTATTCGAGAGGAGGTGGTCCACAGGATTATCAGGAGAGTAAGGTCTCAGGGTTGGCATAGGTGCTGAACACCCTATAGTTACTACACATGTCAATTATCGGTTCTTTCTTGACCTTTTGATTCTGTTGTTATTCCGAACTATGGATATCACCGGAATACAGTGGTCACCACCTTGAAGTACACAGTGCTCTCTACGTGCTTGGACTCTCCTGAATGCGCGTTTCCCACGCCGTCTCCGCTTCGCTTTAGATTTGCGCTGAACGGGTGCGACATCTTCGCTAGGTTTGTATAGTTGGTATGCGATTAAATTATCGACGATAAATAACGCCACCTGGTATGCGATTAAATTATCGACGATAGATGGGGCCAGCGGTCCAGAACTGAAACGCTTGCTTTTCAGAAATTCTTTTGCTGTCATTTTTATAAATAAACGTAACACTATAGTCACTGCACAAATGGTTGAAACGATCTTCACTCAGTATGAGCTACATCTCCAACACCAACAAGCTAAACTAAAGTAGCATGGTATGCATAGCTTCAACGGCGCAACGCCATCTACCATTCCCTCAGCTTGAGTTTGGACATCAGGAGTGTGTGGTCCGAGTCAAAATCTCTACCGGGGAGTGAGACAGTGTCCATTACAGATGACTTCTAGCGTTTACATATCAGGACGCAGTCGATCATATTTTCGGTGACTCCATCAGGGGATCTCCATGTTACCTTTCGGCGGTGTCTGTGCTTAAAGGCGGTATTGGTGATATAGAGTTCATTCTCCCTGCAGAAGTTAATAAGCCGTTCTGCCCTTGCATTAAGACGGCCATGTCTGTGTGGGCCCACGACATCCTCTCGACCAGCATGGCAACTGCCAACTATCACATTAAAGTCGCCAAACACGATAAGCATATCATTTTTGGGGATCTGGTCAGTGACGCTTTGTAGCTGGAAGTAGAATTGGTCACACTCCTCTTCACTTCGGGTTGAATCCGGGGCATATATCTGGACGACTGAAAGATTTTTGATGGGCCCTTTCAGGCGGATGGTCGCTATTCTTTCCGATACAGGAGTAAAGGTCATTAATGACCTTTTGGCGGCCGGAGAGAGGATGAAGCCGACACCCTACCGATGAACACCATCAGTACGTCCCGACAGTAGGAAAGTGGTTCCAAGGATGTTTTCATCTCCGATTCGAGGAAGGTGCGTTTCAGACATAATTTTTTTATTGCCGTAGGGGGAACGAATTTTGGTACTAAAATTCAAGAACACACCAGTGTTTTCGTTAGTTTTTTCGTTACTTTAGAAATAAATTTGGGCTGTAGCTTTGCATATTAGGGGGGGGGGGATAAAGTATAGCGGGTCTGCATGCAAAATGTGTTTGGTACAATTATTCTGCATATTACATATATAGATAGAGAAGTGTACTTTAAAGCCAAATATACGGCCATGAACATAGTAAAATAACATAAATGAAAGGCACAAATAACATATACTTTGATCAGCAATCATTATAAAAACACTACATTAACCTAATAATAGTACTTAATACTTGGAAAATCGGTCATAGAAAAAAAAAACAAAAAACACTTAACACTTGAAAAACATTAAAATTACTTTATACTGAGATTTTTTTTTTTTTTTTTTTTTTTTTTTTTTTAGTTAACAAAATTTCCAGATGCTTCGCTATTCTTCTGTAATTATTTAGTGGCCATACCTAGAGGGAATTGTTTTCTGAATTCAAACTGTTTACCCCACCCCCCTATGTGCAAATTTATAGCCCAAATTATATATTTCCCTCTATTCTGTCACTTGTCTTTGTCTTGTCTCATGCTAAGATGAAAGAAAATAACGAAGAAACCGGTTTGTTCTAGAATTTTACACAGCGTAAACTTGAGTGAGTGGCGCATAATACACAAGTACCAAAATTCCTTCCTCCTACGGAAATAAAGAAAAAAAAACTCAAATAAAATTCTCAACTTTGGAAAGCCTTATTTTCTACGGGAGGGGGGGGGTATTTTCCGAGGGGGATATTTTCCGCGGTGGATATTTTCTGGGGGGATATTGTCCGCGGTGAGTAGTTTCCGGGGGGGATTTTCCGCCGGGGGTATTTTCCAGGGGGTATTTTCCGGGGGTTAATCGCCGGGGGTGTAAACGTCGGCCACCAAAATTTGATATGCTTTACCCTCCATCCCCCCCCCCTTCTAGTGTGCAAACATTCAGCCAAAATTTATTTCTAAGCTATTATATATTCATCCTATTTTATTTTATTTCATTAGCATTAACCAAACTTGACTTCTTTAGCAGTATATAAAAGAGTACGTTTAATGCACAGGTACCAAAAAAACAAACACGCATCCGTGATCTTTTTTCTGGCAAAAAATACAAAATTCCACATTTTTGCAGATAGGAGGTTGAAACTTCTTTAACAGGGTTCTCTGATACGCTGAATCTGATGGTGGGATTTTCATTAAGATTTTCAATGGCATTTAGGGGGTGTTTCCCCCTTTTTTCGAAAATAAGGCAAATATTCTCAGGCGCCTAACTTTTGATGGGTAAGATTAAACTTACTGAAACTTCTATATTTGAAATCCGCATAAAAATCTTATTCTTTTGATGTATCTATTGGTATCAAAGTTCCGTTATTTAGAGTGTCATTGAGCCGGGTCGCTCCTTACTTAAAGTTCGTTACCACGAACTGTTTGATAGTGTCAGAGATTTAGGGCAGCAACCAGCAAGAGCTCATCAACTTCTGTCTATGCGCAAAACAGATTTTTCACCATATCAGTAGTAAGTTATATAAAGGTTTCACGAGCACAAGAATATACAGTGTAGTTTGACGATCAAATTGCAAAAAGTGACCAAAACCTTCCATATTATAGACCTATAAAGTGATCAAACATGTTTTGAAACAATGGACGAGATTGTATAATGCAACCAGACTGGTTTTGTTTCACGGGTTTATTAATAGAACGACTAATGTTTTTGAAAAGGGTAATTACTTGTAAGTTCAATAACCAAATTAAACTTCCGATGGTTAAGAATGCGTCACGGGCAATTAAACAATGAGGAATGGGATGCTATAGTTAGAATGGTTTTAAGTTGAAAATTGTGCCATTTGCGTAAAATAACTCTATTTGCAAATTTTTTTTGCGAAAAGGTATTTGTGAAAAGGTATTCCGCTGGTCAAGAATGCCTCACGGGTAATTAAAGAATGAGGAATGGGATGTTTGCATCAACAATACAAAGAATATGCTCTGATACGTAATAGCTTTGACGCCTACAAGATACATTGGTACAAGGTATTCAATAGCTTAATTGGTGTTAAATTATTTTGCTTAAAAGCTAACTCTAATTGCAAAAAAGGGTATAGCATTTGCGAATTGGACTGTATGACCGATCTTAATTGAATAATAGGGATGTAAATGATCCTAATTAGTGATCGGATTGTATGAAGGTGGTAATAAAAGGGCTAAACTGACTATCAGTTAAGGTAACCCCTCGGGGTTGTTAACTCATCGCTTATTTATTATAAATTTGGAATACCATCAATCTATGCAAATGGTTAACAATGGTAAAATGGTCTTGTGACTTGACCTAGCTTTACTTTTTGATGTGTTCTGTATAACACACAAGTGGCGTTTGAAGAGTGTTGTCAATGTAAAATAGAGTCTAACGTTATAGTATAGGGGACCCAAAGGTCCCCTGTACTATAACGTTATAGGGGATCTATACTATAGGTTATAGGGGACCCAAAGGTCCCCTATCCCCAAACACCAAGGGGGCCCCGCCCCTCCAACGTTTTAGCCCCCTCCCCCCCTTTTTTGTGGAATTTTTTAAACTTTTTTTTAACATGATACATTTTTCAACTTTTTTTACATCTCTTAGATGTGGGATTGGGGATAGGGGACCTTTGGGTCCCCTATAACGTATAGTATAGATCCCCTATAACGTTATAGTATAGGGACCTTTGGGTCCCCTATACTATAACGTTAGACTCTATTTTAAATTGACAACACTTTTCAAACGCCACTTGTGTATTATACAGAACACATCGAAGAAGTAAAGCTAGGTCAAGTCACAAGACCATTTTATCATTGTGAACCATTTTCATAGATTGATGGTATTTCAAATTTATAATAAATAATCTATGAGTTAACAAGCCTGAGGGGTTACCTTAACTGATAGTCAGTTTAGCCCTTTTATTACCACCTTCATACAATCCGATCACTAATTAGGATCATTCACATCCCTATTATTCAATTAAGATCGGTCATACAGTCCAATTCACAAATGCTATACCCTTTTTTGCAATTAGAGTTAGCTTTTACGCAAAATGATTTAACACCAATTAAGCTATTGAATACCTTGTACCAATGTCTCTTGTAGGCGTCAAATCTATTACGTATCTGAGCATATTCTTTGTAATTATGATGCAAGCATCCCATTCCTCAGTCTTTAATTACCCGTGAGGCATTCTTAACCAACGGAATACCTTTTCACAAATACCTCTTCGCAAAAAAATTCGCAAATAGAGTTATTTTTACGCAAATGGCACAATTTTCAACTTAAAACCATTCTAACTATAGCATCCCATTCCTCATTCTTTAATTGCCCGTGACGCATTCTTAACCATCGGAAGTTTAATTTGGTTATTGAACTTACAAGTAATTACCCTTTTCAAAAACATTAGTCGTTCTATTAATAAACCCGTGAAACGAAACCAGTCTGGTTGCATTATACAATCTCGTCCATTGTTTCAAAACATGTTTGATCACTTTATAGGTCTATAATATGGGAGGTTTTGGTCGCTTTTTGCAAAGTGCTCGTCAAACTACACTGTATATTCTTGTGCTCGTGAAACCTTTACATAACTTACTACTAATATCTCCCTACTCAAATTTTTAGTTGTAGGTATTTGTAGACTATAGATTACTGTATTGAAATTCTAGCCCAATGGCCCTTCCTAAGTATCCGCGCTAATACTCCCCCCTTTTTCCTCCATAGATTTGGAGGTCGGTGTTACATGAAGTCAACCAACATGATTTGCAGTTGAACATTCTTTCGGTGTATAAAAGCCATTGTCATTACAAATCCTATTTATACTTTAAATACTCTGTAACGGTTGTTTGTTGTTTTTTTTTGGACTTTCTGTTCATTTTTCTCGTATTGTGGTTATGTTTTCGAGGTTATATTTGTAGTTATACACTCGATTGGCATTTTGGTTGTTTAATCTTTGTTGTTAGTTCATTTTTTGTTCGTATGCTGAACTATGGTAGCACAAATACTGATCTCTTGATCAGTACTTGCTTTGATTGGTAATTATACAATAAAAATTCTACAAGAAACTAGCAAAAAAGAAGCAATTTTATTTTTGACTTATTTGTAGGGTAACTCAATGGTCTTGCTAACCGTAGTATCAATAGCTAGTAATATATATTTTTAACTTTGAACTCCAGAAATATTAAAAGAGACACCAGAAATCCCATTATTTCTGCCTAGCGTACCTAGAATTTTGAGCTATGCTGCAAATTTCTGAGGTTGGTCAGGAGTTTTAAAACTATTGAAGTACCTTCACTTCAGATTTCTAGAAAATGATCTATAAATCGTACCAAATTAGTCAAATTTAAGTCATATAAAAAAAATCCTAAAATATTTTATTCTTCCACAGTAAAGACATCCTAAACCGTTTAAGGTGTGTACTGTAAATTTTTATGTGTTGCTCAAAATTCTACTAATACGGGAAGTGTTACGAGTTGATTTTTTTGAGCGTTTTTTATAAATAGCCTGTATTTGCATAAGGTACGAAGCAATAATTTTTACTCGGTATAAGTTTTGACTTCGTTCTTTATTTGACCGAAAAAATATTGTCTTTTAAAATTATTTTTTTAGTGTTCATCTAATCTCAATTGATTATAATGTATGTTTGTGCATATAGACCAATTTCTTATATATATATATATTTTTTTTAGAGGTACAGTTAAACGACTCTTGTCAATTTGGTGGCCAATGTCGTGCACTAAATACTCATTCTGAATGTCGCGGTGGGAGATGCACATGCAAACCCGGATACAATACAAGGAATGGATGGTGTGTCGGTGAGTTTCTGTATAGCTTTTTCTTTTCAGTGTTTAGTGCCCAAAAAGTCACTAGCAATTTTGACTGCAAGGCAGTCGTTTTTTTTTAATAAATTTTAGAAAAGAAAAGACTGCCTTTAGACGAAATAGGACTGCCTTTAGAAAAGATGGATACAAGATTTGAGTTTTTCAAAAAAAAAGAAAGAGCAATTTACAACCTGAAACAAGCAAAAATAAAGTCACTGTAAAAAAAAAACGAAAAATTCTGGCTCCTGACTTGCATTTCTTGAGGCGGAGGTGGAGAGATACAGAAAAAGTCTGCAGTCGGTGTTGACTAGCTTGGCTTCTCTATGTGTTTGGCAGCTGGAGATAGATGATTTCCATCTCTCACTTGTGATGATATAGTCTATCATCTTCCTGGTCTTCCCCTCAATGTTGAAGTAAGCATGTTTGTGCCTCCTTTAAAATTAGAAAAATGTGTCTGTGTTAGCGAGCTTATTTGCTGCGCAGAGGTGTTTTCATTACAAAACAAAGAAATAAATCAAGAGAGACAAACGAGTATAGTTCCGGTATGACGAAAAACAAGAGAAATGATCAAACAAATATTTCGTCTGTGTAAAACAAGGAGTCTTCAGCGTTAAAAGAAAAACGAAAAACATATAAAGCTAAAAGAATATACAGAAAATAAAACAAACAAACCAATGTATGTACAATTGCTACTAACATATACATTTAGCGAGCTACCTATATGACCCCTCCCCCCCCAAAAAATGCGACAAAAAACAATAAATTAAAAAAAAAACTTAACTATTCCAAACTGAGTCTGGATTCGCTTCACCGATCACGCCTTGCCATGCACCAACTGGGTCTGAGACATTGGCGGTTGCCCAGTGTGACAATTTCTTAGGACAATTTCAACGTCCATAGATAGCACTGATAGCTGAAAATAGAACTCGTCTTCGATACTATGCTCATACTGTTATGCTCCACTCAACTGAAAAAAGTAGTTAAAATGAGTGAATAAATGAAGCCTAAAAGAAACGGAATGGATCAATGAAATAACGAATAAATGAACAAAAATTACTGTACGCAAAAAAATTACCACGTATTTTCTCTAAACGACCCTAAGGACCAATGTCGGTAAAAAAATATTATATATTTTGAACACTGGGTTTTTAATTGTTCAGAACATAAGAAATTCAGCAAGCATACAGGAAGGAGAAAAACAAAAAATTTCTTTCAATAAATATATTTGCGTATCTCCAAACAAAAGCATCACTGTTTGGCAACGAAAAATGTGTACCCGTATATATATATATATATATATATATATATATATATATATATATATATATATATATATATATATATATATATATATATATATATATATATATATATATATTTATATATATATATATATATATATATATATATATATATATATATATATATATATATATATATATATATATATATATATATATATATATATATATATATATATATATATATATATATATATATATATATATATATATATATATACATACATATATATATATATATATATATATATATATATATATATATATATATATATATATATATATATATATATATATATATATATATATATATATATATATATATATATATATATATATATGTATATATATATATATTTTGTTTAATAATGTTTTGCCAAAATGACTATAGTTTTCTTCTTTACAACTGACTTTGAGATATGTGTACAGACATGACAATTATTAAAACGGGCTTCAAGGTTCTGAATTCATTAGTCTAAGAGTACCTTGCGTATTGAATGTTTATATTCGGTTTTTCAAAGTATTCCTGCTCTCCGGGACAACTGAAAACTACCCTTTTTTGCAGTCATTGCGATGTGGTGATCACACGACGATGATTAATGATAAGGGTAATTACAAAGAATAATTCCTGTAATGTAGATGAACATCTACTTTTGGCCAAATGTTAAATAATCTGGGATTAGCAATTGCCTGTTCCCACCGTAGCCGTACCCACGACCAGTGACGTA